>NC_044321.2:39617922-39780016 GCF_007474595.2 Lynx canadensis
AAAACATGGGGCTGGAGCTGAGGCTATCCTAGAAGAGCCAGCCCCCAGCCCACCAGGCAGAAAACCTGCCCAGATCCAAAGAACTGCCTTGCGGAGTCCCGTCCAAATAGCCAACTGACCTAAGAGCTAACTAATGACAATGCGGGTGGCTTGAAACCACTGACTCAACCCATATTGTGGTGTTCTGTTAAGCAGCAAAAGCTAACTGCTATAGTAAAGAAAGGATTCATTCAGTGAGCAAGTGTTAAACGCCTTCACATTGGAAGTACTACTCTCGGTAATTACGGAGGGCACCACCAAGATTAACACGCAATGGTGCCAAAGTTTGGCATCCCCTCTAACAACCCTAAAAGAAGTGTGAATAACACGATCTACTTAGAGGACAGGAGGGCTCCCTCACAGAAAAGGTCACACGGGAGCCAGTTTTTCAAGAAAAAGTAGGGGCGCCTGGGTGGCTCAGTCGGTCAAGCGTCCAACTCTTGATCTCGGCTCACGCCGTGGCCTCACGGTTCCCGGGCTCTAGCGTGGCTACCAGGGTGGAGCCTGCTTGGGATTCTCTCCCTCCCCCTCCCTCTCTCTCTCTCTCTCTCTCTCTCGGCCGCTCCCCTGCTCACGCTCTCTCTGTCTTTCTGAGAATAAATAATAAACACAACACTTTAAAGCAAAAAATGGGAAGTCACCAGCAGATAGGAACGGGCGTCAGAAGTAGAAAAGAAACGGCACGTGCAGAAAGCACAGATGCAGGAAAGAACTCAAGGAATGTTCTAGGAATGGAAAATAGTTTAGGACAGATGGAGTGCGGGGAGGAAACGGCAGACGATGGAACAGGAAAAGAAGGTTGAAGGCTAAGGAATGTGAATGCCTCTTGTAGGCCGTAGAGAGCTACAAATCATTCTTAAGTAGGAAATGACACGATTAAACCTGCGTTTGGGGAAAGGAAAGCTGATGACAGGTGGGGGGGTTAGAGGCAAGGGGAAGAATCAGAGAGATCAGTCGGAAGGCTATTACTGCGATCCCAAAGGGGACCTGAACCAAACTAAATATAGGCTGTGAGAGGGGTAGGAGTTGCGCAGGAGGCTGGAGACAGGGCCAGGATTTCTACTTTGGGATCCTGGATTAATGGTAAATACATTCATTAAGGCAGGAAAGCAGGAAGAGCAGACCGAAGAAGAACAACACGTGTGCTTTACAAAGGCACCTGTAGGATATCCCGTGGGAGCCGTCCAGGAGGCAGATAAGGATATAGACCCAGACCTTCTGTGGAAGGCCAGGAGGTGGGAGTAGGAGATAAAGACCTGAGTCTGCTTTTTGTTAGGTTTATTTATTTTGAGAGGTGGGCGCGATGGGGAGGGGGGGGAGACAGAATGCCACACAGGCTCCGTGCTGTCAGCACAGAGTCCGATGTGGGGCTCGAACTCACGAACCGGGAGATCATGACCTGAGCTGAGATCAAGGGTCGGTCGCTTAACGGACTGAGCCACCCAGGCGCCCCAAGACCTGGGGAGTCTTTAGAACAGAGGGCAGAGGGGCAGAGGGAGAGGGGCAACTCAAGGCCTGAGAGTGAACTTGAACACAGGGCTCTGAGGCAACAAGATACAGGTGGAGAAGAGAAAAAGCTAACGAATGGCAGAATCCTGAGGGCCATTCCTATTTCAGGGGCAAAGGAAAGAAGGGAGATCAAACAGAGCAACCCTCCTTGCGGAGGGAAGAAGGGAAGGAAAGGAAAGGAGAGGGGAAGGATGATTCAGCCAGTATGGATTATGAATTAAGGAAAAATGGATCATCATCCATTTTGCCACATTCTTTCCTCTAGCTAAGTCATCACCAGGCTCTTCCCTAGGGTACTTCCTACTCCAGACGGGTCCTGAGGACATAATCAGTGTCACGGGGAGACCGGAGCAGGGGCCACTTGAGTAACAGCATCTGTGTCCACGTATCTTATTCAAAAACACACCTCTTCAAACCCCTTCTCTGGCACCTGCTGCAGCAAAGACCATTACCAACTTTCATTCTTAGGGCACTTTTTTGAAATAAGCTTATAAGTAATATACTGCATTTTCCAAACAGATTGCCTTCATGTATTTTCAATAACTAAAAGAGAGGCTTTAAAAAATAACCCCAAAGCAGGCAAAGATTTTATAAACAGAACACAAAAAGCAACAGCCATAAAAGGAAAAAAAAAAAAAAAAACATCACTGGGCTTCATTAAAAACCATCCAAAGATAGCATGAAGACAGTGAGTGACAAGGCAAGCCACAGACTGGGAGGAAATATCTGTGATATGTATACCTGACGAAAGACTCCTATGCAGAATATGAAAGGACTCAAACAAAGAAATCAAAACCAAAATCAAAATCGGCCAAAACATTTTAATAGAAATTTCCCACAAAGATATTGCAATGCCAGCAAGTATATGAAATGGCACTTAAAATTACTTACCAGGAAACATAAATTAAAACCATAAATAAGGACCAACTCACACCCATTAGGAGGACTACTATCAGGAAGAAAAGATAAACAAGAGAAGACAAGAGAAGAGAAGGAAAGGAGAGAAGAAAGGGAGAAGAAAAGGGAAAAAGAGAAAAGGAAGAAAAGGAGAGAAGAGATAAGAAAAGGGAAAAAGAGAAAAGAAAAAAAGAAGGAAAAGGAAAAGAAAGAAAAAAAAGAAAAGGGAGAAGAAAAGGGAAAAGAAAAGAAAAAAAAAAAAGGAAAGGAAAAGGAAACAAAAGAAAAGAAAAAAGAGACAGAAGGGAGGAGAGAAGGGAAAAAAGAAAATAAAAGGAAAAGAGAAAAAAGGAGCGAAGAGAGAAGAAAAGGGAAAAGAAAAAAGAAGGAAAGGAAAGAAAGAGAAAAAAATGAAAAAGGAGAAAAGAAAAGGAAGAAAATAAAAAGAGAGAAGAGATAAGAAAAGGGAAAAGAAAAAAAAGAAAAAAGGAAACGAAACAAAAGGAAAAGAAAGAGAAGAAAAGGGAGAAGGGAAAAAGAAAAGAAGGAAGAAATAAAAGGAGAGAAAAGAAAAGGGAAAAGAGAAAAGGAAAGGAAGAGAAAGAAAAAAAGAAAAGACAGAAGGGAGAAGAAAAGTGAAAAAGAAAAGGAAGAAAAAAAGGAGAGAAGAGAGAAGCAAGGAAAAAGAGAAAGGAAAGGAAAGAAAAAAAAAAAAGACAGAAGGGAGAAGAAAAGTGAAAAAGAAAAGGAAGAAAAAAAGGAGAGAAGAGAGAAGAAAAGGGAAAAGAGAAAAGAAGAAAAAAGAAGGAAAGGAAAGGAAAGGAAGGAAAGGAAAGGAAAGGAAAGGAAGAAGAGAAAAGAAGGGAGGGGAGGGGAGAGGAGGAAAGGAGAGAGGAGAGGAGAGGAGAGGAGAGGAGAGGAGAGGAGAGGAGAGGTGAGAAGAGGAGACAGGAGAAGAGAAGAGAAGTTGGCAAGGATGAGGAGAAACCAGAACCCCCTACACACAGTTCCAGAAAATAGAAAGCAGGGTCTCAAAATATTTCGACACCCATGTTCAGAGCAGCACTATTCACAGTGGCCAAAAGGGGGCAGCAAACAAGTGTCCACGGACAGACAAGTGGCTAAACAAAATGGGGTATAGGTGTACAGAATATTATTCAGCCTTAAAAAAAATTCTAACACATACTACAACATGACTCTTTTTTTAAGTTTATTTATTTGAGAGAGAAAGAGAGCACAAGTGGGGGAAGGGGCAGAGGGAGAGGAGAGAGAACCTTCCAAGCAGGCTCTGCGCGGTGGGCACAGAACCAGAGGCAGGGCTCGATCTCCCAAACCGTGAGATCATGACCTGAGTCGAAATCAAGAGAGTCGGATGCTTAACCAGCTGAGCCACCCAGGCGCCCCAACGTGAATGAATCCTAAGGGCATTATGCTACGTAAAAGAAGCCAGTTAAAAAAGAACAAATATTCTATGATTCTACTCATCTGAGGTCCTTTAAAGTAGTCCGGTTCATAGAGACAGAAAATACAATGGTGGTTGCCAGGGGCTGGGGGAAGAGAGAACAGGGATTTGGGCTGGGGGGGGGGGTACGGATTTATTGTTTCACAGGCACAGTTTCAGTTCTGCAAGATGAAAAGAGTTCTGGAGATGGATGGTAGTGTTATGTGTGTTTTTACCACAGTTATTTTTTTTTTAATTTTAAAACCCACAGGGAGATACCAAAATGCCCCCACCAAAAACAGCTGAAGTTAGGGGCGCCTGGGTGGCTTCGTCAGGTAAGCGTCTGACGTCGGCTCAGTTCATGATCTCAGGGTCCATGGGTTCGAGCCCTGCATCGGGTTCTCTGCTGTCAATGTGGAGCCTGCTTCGGATCCTCTGTCCCTCTCTCTCTCCACCCCTCTTCCACTCGCTCGCACATGCGCTCGCTTGCTCTCTTTCTCAAAAATAAATATTTAGAAAATAGATGAAGTTAAAAGGCCCCACAAAACCAAGTGTTAGCAAAAACACAGAGCTCCTTACACTACTGGTAGAATTTATTTTTTTTTAATGTTTATTTATTTTTGAGAGAGAGAGAGAGACAGAGCATGAGAGGGGGAGAGGCAAAGAGAGAGGGCGAGACGGAATCTGAAGCAGACTCCAGGCTCTGAGCTGTCAAGCACAGAGCCCGATGTGAGATTCGAACCCACGGAACTGTGAGATCATGACCGGGGCCCAAGTCGGAAGCTTAATCGAGTGGGCCACCCAGGCACCCCAATTACTGGTAGACTTTAAATTGGTGCAGTCACTTTGGAAGACTATTTGGCAATTGTCTACTAAAGCTAAATAAAAGCCTACTCTATGACCCCGCCACTCCATTCCCAGGAATGTGCGCAAGAGAAATGAGTGGGTACGTGCAGTGAAAAACGTTAGCAAGAATGCTCATAGCTGCTTTTTCACATTGGCCACACGCTGAAAACCCAGAAATGCAACAGGAGAACGGATCAACAAATGCGGTTACGTCCATACAACGGAACTACCAGTCAACAATAAACAAGACTGGATTACTACCACACGCAGTAACATGGACGACTGTCCTAGACATTATGTTAATGGGAATGGCAGGCGCGAGCGTCCCTTCTATAGGACACTATTCATGTGGAGCGTCATGGGAGACAAAACTAGTGGATGGAGGGATGTTTTTTCATTTCTTTTAATGTTTATTTATTTTTGAGAAAGGGAGACAGACAGAGCGTGAGTGGGGGAGGGGCAGAGAGAGAGGGAGCCACAGAATCCGAAGCAGGCTCCAGGCTCTGGGCTTCCGCACACAGCCCGATGCGGGGCTCGAACCCACAAACCGTGAGATCATGACCTGAGCCGAAGTCGGACGCTTAACCCAGCCACCCAGGCGCCCCCGGTTTTGACAAATCACGATGTGAAAGAAAAACCAGAATGTGGTTACCTTCAGGTGGGAAATGGGATCAAAACTGTCCAGAAGGGGAAAGAGGATAAAAACTGGGGGGGGGGGTGCCTAGAAGTGTTCTAGATCTCGACCTGGGTGGTGCTCCCATGGATGGGTGTGCACACACGTCAAAATTCACGAAGCAGTACACTTTAGCATAACGCATTTTACAATCTATTGTATGCATGTTACACACAAAAATGATAGATCTCTGAAGCACCTAATGTCCCTACCATGAGAACAGTACAATTCAAAAGAGGCATAAAATCTCAACTGTTTGCTCTTTTCCCTTCTGACTTAGAAGATTAGACCCTATTCGTGCCAGATGCCTTGGGGATGACTGGTTACCTCCCAGCGCCGGAGTCCTATCACGAATCGAAGTCCCACGCAGTGCAAACTTACGTGCTCCTAAATGTCACGACGGGGTTTCCTGAAGCCACTCCATACGTCCGTGGGGTCTCTACAGTAGGAACCTCTAGGTCCCTAGCTTAGCCTATGCTTTCTGAGTCAGAGCTCCCGATTTGCTTTCTACTGGTAAGTGTCCAATTTGATCTTTTTAAGCTTCGAGAACAGCATCTGACTTTGTTTTACACCCTCAACTGGCAGGGGCTAATTCAATCCCTCTTCAGCTGTAAAGGCAGAACGTCAAAAATCACAAGACATCACCACATTCCGGCATTGTGATGAATGCATACACCCCGTGGAACGAGAAAGCTTCATTCTAACAGCCATTTTGATGCCTGTCCCTCGTACAGCCAATATGGTGATGACTTTCGTTTCCTTGTGAGAGCATTAGCTACGGCCCACCATTGTGAGGAAAGATAAAAATCCACAAGGATGACCCCCCCCCCCCGACTTCTTCTATCATTCGTAACACTGTGCTACCCAGTTGCTGAAAAGGGGCCTTAATACGCAAAACTTTACAGAGGTTGCCTCAGTCGGTTAAGCATCCCACTCTTGATTTCGGCTCGGGTCATGATCTCACGGTTCAAGGGTTCCAGCCCCTCCTCGGGCTCTGCGCTGACAACACAGAGCCCGCTTGGGTTTCTCCCTCCCTCGCTCTATGCGCACCCCCCCCCCACCGCGTTCATGGTCACTCTCTCTTCCTCCAAATAAATAAACTTGAAAAAAATATGCAAAACTTTCTATTTGAACGATCATCAAGGCAAATCCTCTGAAAATGCATCACAATGAAAAACTTGCTGAACTTGGTGGTCGTTGATCCCATATTAAACCTGCCATTCATTCAGCGAAGCGGTGAATTATGAAGGTACCTCGTATGTGTTAGATTTGGCAGGAGAAAAAAAAAGGACGAGATGGTTAAAAAGGGGGTTGGCGCTGGTTTAAAACGCACTGGTATTCTGATAAGCGTATGCCAAGTTAACAGTGAGACGTAGTTTTTGTGAAAAGCAGAGCTGTTACGCAGGCTCAACAGGGTGATTTGTTCAGGAAGTGTTTTTAACAGCAAGCGTCAAGCAACAACTGGTTAAAGGAAAACGCCACATGGCCGCAACAGAAAAGCAACGCTTCTTTTAGAACAGTTAAAAAGTAACGCAGCAGACTGACCTGCAGCATTTTATTTAAATCCATCGTCTCAAATAAAATGAGCTTTGTTTTCTCCTCTGAGAATACCTCAAAGTATGTTTCACTTCATGAAAGTCTATGTAAATGTCAAGATATTGGAATGCAATAATTACAAAGCTGGCTAGGTATATTAATTGTTCCACATACCTGCGGTTTTTGTGATTCCTGTCCGAGCTCCCTCGTGCATATTCACTCTTATTTTTCAGAAACCACTTCTGGAAGCTCCCGTTTTGGCTTCCACACTGCCACCTGTAGACTTAAAAGAGAAATAAGCCATGTACTCATCAACCACGCATCTTTTCCAGGCAACTAACAGGGACAACTGGGGGGAAAGTGGCCCAAATATTTGCTCCAAGAGGTAAAAGTATTCTTTCTCCTCTGTGTGGAGAATTTCTGAGGAGTCCCTCTCCCTGGATGGTTTGAGAAATTACTTAGGAATCGAAACATACACTCACTAAGTCTCAGACGAACACCATTCTGATCAGTTCATTAAAGAAAGACATGGAGTCATCCACACGCCAACCTACAACCATTTCAAGATCTGCCATTTAAAATCAGAAGACAACTCAACCACTCTGTTAACTGGGTAATTAAGAATTCTGTCAATAACCACAAAGGAATAAAAAAAAAAAAAAAGAGGGCGAGATCCAGGCAAAGGATACTTTCTCCACGGGGTTGTAAAACGTACATTTCAAATAATAATATCAAGTCTAAAATGAACTAGTGCTTTATCCAATCTAAACAGCAGCTAGATCGGGTTATTTTCATCATACTGCCCTATTCCCATCTTGAACGTGAACGAACAACGCTGAAACCCCACAGATTTTAATACAGGTAGGGGTTTTTTTTCCCCCCTGGGGGGGGGGAATAAAAAGACGAATCAAAATCCAGGAGCACAACAAGCAATAAATAAAAATCCACGAGCAACTATCAATGAGTTAATGCGGCCATGAGATGAGAGGGATGTGTGTGTGTGCGTGCGTGTGTGTGTGTGTTTGCGCGCGCGCGCCAAGAGTCAGAGATAGAGACACAGATTCAGATTCTAGAGTTAACTGAGAATCACAGATCAAACCAGGGTGTGTTCTGTGTGAGTGAGAGAGCAGAGAGACAAAGATTCTAGAGTTGAGTGAGAATAACAGACGGAACCAGGGTGTGTGTGTGCGCGTGTGTGTGCGCGCGTGTGAGAGAGACCGAACAGAGACGGAGACACAGATTATCTAGAGTTAATTGCGAATAACACACCGCGCCGCACAGCTTTTTACCTCCTGCGAGTCCCACAGTCCACCGAGAACAAGTACCCCAGCTCCGGCACCTTAAGCCAAAGACACAAGCACCACCCCCACCCCCACCCCCACCCTCACCCCCGGCCCCACCCCCACCCGCCGGGCGAGATAGCGCCACAAGCCACCCAGCCGGCGTGCCCGCCGAGCCCGCAACCCCGCGAGCCTTTTTTTTTTTTTTTTTTTTTTTTTGCCCCACCAGAGATCCGTCCCCACTTACCGGTAATTTCCTTTAACGCCCCGAAAGCCTGGTTCGGTTTAAGGAATTGCAGCAAATCCAAGAAAATCAAGTCTCCTTGAGCCACTCTCCTCCTGCTCCCTAGGACGGACATTTCACACACACTCAACACTCCCTTCCCCACCCCGAACACGCGCTGGGCCATCCGGAGAGGCTCTCTGGGGGCCCGCCAGCGACCAATCCTGCTCCCACGTGCCTCCATTAAACCCTCGTCCAAACGTGCACGGGGCGCCAAGTGCATGTGCACCGTCAGCCTTCAGAGAGAAGTTCGGCAAACCCCATCCCACCCGTCCCCCCCCCCAACCCCACTCCGGCCCTGGGGCGCGAGCGAGCGCGCGGGCTCAGGCACCGGTCGCGCAGACAATACTCGAACAACTCCAGCCTTCCCCGCACACGCCCCGGCTGGTCCTGCCACCACTCTCTGCTTTCCCCGGGTTTCTACAGTCCCGCGGGCCCAGGGCAGGGGGCCTCCGGATGGTTGCCGGGTGTAGAGTGCGAAGAGAGGGGCGACCTGCACGCACCACGGAGATGGAGGGGGGGGGAGCGCAGTCTTCCAAAGCCGCTCGGGGGCTCAGCTCGTGAGAAGGGGGTGGGGGTGGGGACTGTGAGACCCGAGGGGGAGAATCCCGAGGGAGGCAGCCGCGCCGCACCTCTTCCCTACCTCGCCCAGCGCGCGCACACAAGCGTGCACACCAAGGGGCCGGGCACCTTCCCGCTGCCCCCGGACCTGCCCAGCCCTCGGCCGCGAGCTCGGTGGCCTGGAAGCCAGGGCATCCGGCCCGCGGCGGCCCTGGAGGGGGCAGAGCGCCGCGCTCGGGGGTGCCCACCTGCACGCAGGGTCGCGGATGCGGCCGGTGCGCCGCCCGCTGTGCCGTGTCCGCCGCAGGAGGAGGTGTGGGCGGCCCGAGCCCTGGACTCCAAGCGTCTCCTCGCTCTCCGGCCGCGCGATCCTCGCTTCCTTTCCTCCCAGAGGGTGAGCCTCCCACCTAGCCCGCAGGTTCTGCCACCGTCCCTCTCTGCCCGCCAGAGCCCGAGCTGTCCTCCCCGCCCCTTTCCCGCCGCGCAGCGCCGCGCTCCGCCCCCCGCCCGCCCATCCCCGCCCGGGCCCAGCCGGGGGCTGCGGGCCCCGGGCCTCGTGTCGCAGATGCCCAGACCCGGGCGGAGGGGGGTGGGGTGGGGGGCTCCGCCTAGACCCCGCACTCCTACCCCGCGCCCCTCTCCCACGCCAACGGCGGCCACCCGCGCTCACCCCGCGGTCAAGGGTGTGGGCACCGCGCGCTCTGCCCTCGCTCTTCCGGCGGCTCCACTCCCCGCCGGGCACCTTCCGAGGCCCAAAGGGTGCCTCGTTTCTTGGGGGGAAGGAGGTTGATGAAGCGGGGTAGAGTGAGCGAGAGAGAAGTTGCTGCCTGTGCCTTGTTTCTGTTACGTTAAATACCTGGATGTAACGCTTTCCTTGTTACAAGTGGGGCAATATTCAGAGGAGGCTTGAATATAAGATTTCCAAGCTAATTGGTTGTAGGGGCCTTTTAAAAATGTAATGATGCAGAAAACAACAGATTCACTCCTTTGAAAAAGTTGCTTGACATAATGGCCACATTTCTCATTTTAAATAATAGCAAAATATAAATAACAGAACAGCTGTGTTTTACGGAAACAGATCCCGTTTGTGTGCGTTGTTTCAACCCTCTGTAATTATATTAATTGGGTTCTTTTTAAAGTGTATTTTAGGTATTTCTTAAGAAAATGGGCTCAGAATTTAGGGATCAGGAATCCATAAATTTTCATTTGGCTTTTTGCCATCATTCTAAAATGTCAATTTCATGGAAATTATTACATGTGGTTATGTAGGAAAATGGATCCTTTTTCTCCCAGGTTGGCAACATTCTTAGATTTGGTAAAGGACAGGTTTTGTTTTGTTTTTTTAACGAAGAAATAATAAAATTCTCATTTTCTAGCAGCTTTTTCCTCAGTGTTTCTCTCTTTGAGGCAAACTTCCTTTCTCTGTCCTCTTACATTTGTTCCCTTCAAAATTCTCTCCCTAAATGTAAGTAAAGCAATAGATAACCATGATTTTTTGAGCCTTTGTTTCCTGAAAGGGATAGGAAAATTCATTATAATCGATTACCAAAATCAAACTCCAGGCTCATGATACTAAATTTCACACTGATTAAGCCTGTTTGTCAACCCCGCTTTTAGTAATTGAACCCAACACTTGAGAACCAAGAGGTTTTTTTTTTTTTTAAGTTCCAGCCCTATAAGGATGAAATGTACACTTTTTAATTAACATTTTGAACCAAAATTAAATTGACTAATGAAAAGCATATTCGTGGCGTATTTGTTGCTGGGTAAATGAGGACAACGTGAGTGATAAACTGATGATCCCCTTTTCAAGGCAAAGATAACAAATACTTCTTTAATGAGTTCCTGTGTGTTTGCTTTGCCTTGCTTCTTCCCCAGAAGCATATTTTATTTCTTGCCGTCTGCCTTATTGAATCCACCTTTGCCTAAACTATTTTCCCTGAGCTTCCACCGAAGAATCGGATCCTAATCCATAGCTCGCTTGACAACCATCTTTGTCCTTCAAGTTAAGTCTCCCTTGAGGTCTTTGGTAAGAATCCAGTATGATTAACCATCCAAAATTGGAAAGAGTACTTCTGCAAGCTTGGTTCTGACTAAGAGATAACCATCAGATTTCTCAAAACCCGGAGGGTGTGTGCCATTTGAATAAAAAGAAGAAACAGAACTAGCAAATCCGTTTTGTTCAGGTCAAAACTAAGCCAACAAAATCACAGTGGAGATCCGTTCTAAGCCCGAATTATGCTAAGAGATATATAAAAAGCACAATCCAAATAACTTCATCTGTATTTTCTTTCACCACTACAAATCCCTAGCTCCACTGACCAAATGCCATTACATTTCACATTTCCCTTTTCCTTCCTGTGCTAGTGAGAATTTTTCACTAATCTTTAAATAAGAAAAGTGCAACCAGACACTCCTGCTGTCCCCAGGGATCCCGTGTCAGTCTCCATTTGTTTTCAAAAGTTGTTTTGAAACGTGTGTGAATCTGACGAGGACCGATCCGAACATCCCATGTAGACCCATGGAGAGGGGAGTTCCAATGACCGGTCCGTATTCAAAGCAGTGAGGTTAAAACAAAACACGAGTTTGTTGTACCAGCTTAATCCTATCGGCATCCATTCTGATCCTCACCCCGGCACAGGATTTTAGGACACACCAGCTTTCTCCTCTTGGGCAATTTTCTCCTGATCATTATTTTAGTAATTTTTTTGTCCATTTCCTCTTTGGGCTGCGTCATAACTCACACTGAGCCTGAACATAATGCATAGTCTTCTGTCCTTTCTTTTCTATGATAATTGAGGACTGGAAGTGCTTTATGGGGGAAGGGGGGCTGCGAGGACAGCTCTTTTGCCAGATTTTCCTCTCCTGGCTCTAAGAAAAGCATGCACTGGGTTTCTTCACTTTGGTTGATTGGGCTCAGTGAGCAACATCATTGATTCAAACGTGCAGAATGCCAATTACTTTAATTGGTCTCTTGGTGCCAGGGAACTGTGTCCCCAGTTATCTCACATAAGAGACGTTACCACCCATAATGCTCAGATTGAAACGTTGGTGCTCTAAGCTAAGTTACTTAAAATGTGCGTGGGGGGGTATGTATAATTCAAAGCCAAATATAAACCTGAATACTTACAACAGATCCTTCAGTTATGAAACTCATGGTAAACTCTCTCTGATGGTTTGTGGGTATGTGACAAACTAAGGAGTACTTCAATATTTACCTTACTCACAGGAAAGTACCTTTTTTAAAAATTTTATTTATTTATTTTAAGTAAACTCATATATCTTACATAGGGCTCAAACTCACCACCCGAGGTCAAGAGTCTCAGTCTCTTCTGACTGAGCCAGCCAGCCGGGTGCTCCGAAAGTACTCTTTTCGGAACCAGATCTTCCCATCAATTTCCCAACACCAAATATTTAACCAGATCATGTCATGATGGAAGGAAGGAAGGAAGGAAGGAAGGAAGGAAGGAAGGAAGGAAGAGGAAGGGAGGGAGGGAAGGAAGGAAGGAAGAAAGAGGAAGGGAGGGAGGGAGGAAGGAAGGACAGAGGGAGGTGGGAAGGAAGAAAGGAAGGAAGGAAGGAGGGAAGGAGGGGGGAAGGAAGGAGGGAAGGAAGAAAAGAGGAGGAAGGAAGGAAGGAAGGAAGGAAGGAAGGAAGGAAGGAAGAAGGAAAAAAGGGAGGGAGGGGAGAAGGAAGGGAAGAAGGAGGGAAGGAAGGAAGAAGGGAAAGAAAGAAGGAGGGAGGGAAGGAAGGAGGGAGGGAGGGAAGGAAGGAAGGAAGGAAGGAAGGAAGGAAGGAAGGAAGGAAGGTTGGTTGGTTAAAGCCACTGTTATAGATAGGAGAATACCTGTAGGACTCTTTAGCACAACTGATAAGCACATCAAGTTAGTCAGATCATGGTTTCCTCCCCCGTGGACCATTTTGCTTTGGTCTGTTTCATGGCTGCCCATCAAAACCTTATCCCTCGACATAAACAAACGTTGTTGGTCACTAGATGCTGTGGGTGGAATTGTGTGCCCCCAAAAAGATATGTTGAAGTCCTAACCCACGATACGTGTGAATGCGACCTTACTTGAGAACTGGGTCTTTACAGATGTAATTAAGATGTACGTTGAGATGAGGCCATACTAAAGTAGGGTGGACCCTTGATCCAGTATGACCGGTGTTTTTGCTGGAAGAGCAGAGACACGCGCACACAGGGAAGTTGGCCATGTGAAGGTGAAGGCAGATTGGACGGAGTCAGGCTGGCGCAAGCCAAGGAACACCCGAGACTACCAAAGATGTAAAGAGACAAGAAAGGATCCTTCCTTAGAGACCCTGGCAATGCTTTGATTTAGGACACCTAGCCCCCAGGACTGTGAAACACTAAATTTCAGTGGTTTCATCAGCCATCCAGTGTGTGGATGCTATGCTACCGCGGCCCTAGGAAACCAATATACCGGGAAATCATCAACTCCTGGTGACGCCAGCCCATAATCTGCCATATCGAGCACAGAGTAAATGTCTAATTGGGGAACGTCTAAGACTGATAGGCAGAATCATCTCTGTACATGAAGGACGCCAGCAGGGTAGGATCATCCAGGAATTGGAAGACGTTACCTAATCTCGTGGCTCCTCCGAGATGGAACTTGGCTGCAAGTGAGAATCATAGGGTCACAGAATCTTAACGTGCTCAAAGAATGTTGGAGATTTTTCTCTTCTTTTGAGACTGCGTGATACGCCGGTGGCATGACTTTAAAATGTGCAGGACGGGATCCTCTGTGTACGTTGCACCCCCAACACCCAACGTGCCCCACTGATTCAGTCCTACCTCCCTTTGTGTTAACTAACGCTTTTTGGTAATCCCAAATTAAAATGTAAATAAGTCTGGAAGACTTCCCAGCCTGAACTCTTGTCGGTTCCCAACTTGTATGTTTATCAGCTCATCATTATATCCCCCCTGCCACTGCCTAGCAGAACGCTGAGTTCATAGAGCATCCTCCATAAACGTTTGCCAAGCTGAAGTGAGAAGCAGAGCTTAGCAAGAACTAGATGAAGGTTGGGCAGGGTGGAGAGAAGCAGAGCTCGATCGAGAAGTCCTATAGCCTTGACTCGGATCTGGTCATGACATGGGACTGGAACACAGAAGTCAGGGGGCCGCTGGGAGCTTTATTCCCTTGACTGCTCCCAAGGCCAGGAAGCATTCGTGGCCCTAAAGGTTAGCACGGAGGCAGGGCGGGGGGGGGGGGGGGTTCAGCCTCTCTAACCACTTCCACGAGCTCTCACCCCCTCTCCAGCCATTCCCCCTAAAATATCTGAACTGAAGAAAAATACTGCATTTGCAATGCAAATACAACCTCAAGCAAGCCCCAGCAGGACTCCCTATGCCTGCCCCCCACCTCCGAATTCCAATTAGATGCAGCCCCAGTGTCCTTCCTTAATGGAGATGCTGGAGGTGTGCTGTTAGTGCCGACTCCTTTTGAAATGTACGCCTGGGACAGACCCCGATATAAACAAACCCACAGTCAATATCAGAAATCCTCCCACCTCGTATATTATCGGGAAAAGAGAACCAAATCCGTGTGAGAGAAGACTGCACCGCTTGGAACATGAATAGCGTGGTTCTTTAGTGAGAAGTGCCAAGAGAAAGAAAAAGCAGAGTGTCAATTCTCCGAAGAAAGGAAAACTGGAATAATTATCTCTGTGTGTCTGTGGTTGGATCTCCGATACCTAGACGCTAGAAACTTTTGAAAATGTTTGAAGCAGTCAGGAGTTGCTCGAGACCTCCCTGGAGTTAGTCCTTACCGAAAATGTGCCGGAGTGGCTCAACTCTAGCCCACAGATTGAATCAAAGTATTACAGTAGAATGAAAGCAAATTTTGTATTAGATTTTTAAAAAATATTTATTATTTGTTTGGGGGAGAGTGCAAGCAGGGGACGGGGACAGAGGATCCAAAGCGGGCTCTGTGCTGACAGCAGTGAGCCTGATGCGGGGCTTGAACTCGCAGACCACCAGATCATGACCTGAGCCGACGCTGGATGCTTAACCGACTGAGCCACCCAGGTGCCAGGTGCCCCTAGATTTTTTTTTTTTTTAATCGGGCCCATGAAGAAAAGTCGACAATCCAAAATGCTAGTGGTCCACTCATGGTATTTTTGTTATGACGTTCACAGTCACGTGAACTCCATCAACCAGTAAACCTACCTGACGGTGTGACTAGGGTGGCTGATTTGTGCCTGCAAATGCCACCCAGCAGGTGGGTCTCAGGGCACTAAACCTTGGGGAGGAGCGCAGGGGAAAGGTAGCCAATCCCAGGCTGCAGTGAGGACAAAACTTACCCACTGCCCAAGGCCGAAGTGATCATTCCAGTACTCCCTGAGTCCGAACCGAGAGGCGGAGGCTTAACCGACGGAGCCACCCAGGTGCTCTGGAGTTTCCTTGCTTTCTGTGCAGAAGTCCAAGTGTTCCAACCGCAGAGATGGGGGAGGGAAGTCTCTGACTCAAAGAACACAAGATTCACCCAAGGTCCCCTCCGGAGGGTGAGGACAGTAAGGGAAGGCACTTAGGACTTCGGGCTTTCTGCCTTCTTTTCTCCCTAGTCTCTGTCCTGCTAAGGGTGAGGTCACGCCTTTTGGGACCGGGGTGGGGGGTGGGGGAAGGCAGTGCTCACCCTTGTGGGTCTAACCCTAGGTTCCAGGGCTAGACGTAGGAGATGCGGTAGGCGCTTCCCACAAGGCTCACACCGCTAGGCCCCTTGCAAGTTTCCATTGACACAGGGCAAGTGGGCGGGGTCAGGAGCCTCGCCCGGGGGGGCGGGGAAGGCCCAGCTCAGCAGCGCAGGGGCGGGACAACCGCCAGTCTTCTCGAGAGGCTTTGGCTCCGGGTTCTTTCATCAGCAGAGAGGCCACTGTTTACTGGCAAGCTGATCCAAAGCTTCTTTATTAGTACACTTTATTCAGTGCTTCCTACACCGAAACCGCCTGGGAAGCTTTTAAAAAAGATGCTAATGCCCAGACCCAGGGCCTGCTACATAATTTGCAGGGCCCCTCGTTCAAAAAATGACTTCGGGTTTCAAGACGGCAGAGCATTAAACCCAAGGCAGGGCCCTTGTAAGTGCAGGACCCCGTGGAACCGACACACATCGTGGGCCCATGAAGCCCACCTGCCCGGACTCCACTCCCGGAAATTCAGATTTCATTGGTCTTGAGCGGGGTCTGGGCCCTGGGGCATTTTAAAGCTCCCTAAATATTTTTCATCTGCAGTTAAGGCCTCCGAACCCCCATTCCAGCTCCGGGAATCATTAAATCCAAAAGATTCTTACAGTTACAATTGACGCCTGCATACAAACTTGTCTCTAATTCAATAACTTAAAACCCTCACTCAAACATTCTCAGCTTATCCAGGATGAAATCATCATGCCAACATTCTTTAGAAAATGTTTCAACTCATACATAAGTTAAAAGCTGCAGTCATGAATCACCTTTTGATTCCCCCTTTTTAAAAAACAAAAATGGCACGAAAATGGCATATTTTCTCATATAGAAAATTGATATAATTTGAAGTGTTCTTACTCATCGTCATTCCCATTAGATCTGAAACGAAGCTAAACAAGAATTTTTGCTAAAAGGAAATTTATTATCACATCAATAGAACTCGGTGGCACACAAAAAATGCAAACGCACAGTCAAACATCTCCCCCCCCCCCCCCCTTGCCCTTCTTTCTGGAGACTAAGGAGCATGAGAACAATACTGAGGGAGTTTTATCTGGGAGAAACTTCCCAGGAAAGGGTCCGTGGAGAGTTTCTGATCCTGATCTAGCACCATTACCGGGATCCTCTCTAGAGACTTGTATCTTGAGAAGAACACTCTCTCCTGCCCTGGGTCATAAAAGCCATCACCTTGCCCTAAAGATAGTCCAAAATGGAAGCCCTCCCCATCCTCTTCTGCAGCACCCCCCACGTCCCTAATTGAGACTCAATCTCTTTCTGGATCTCCAGACTCCTGCTCCAAATGCAGCTACATCAGGGTGGGTCTCCAACCTTCCCACACTCAACAGCTGCCTCTGCTTGGGTTAGAACTTCCATAAGGCAACCTGAGAGTCCTTCATTGGGTGGCCTTTCAGATACAGGGAGGGTGACTGACCGTCCTAGGTTCCCTCAGACCATCTGGGTTTCGGCACCGAAAATCCAGCATCCTGGGATACTGTTTGGTCACCTTAGATACAACATGTCACTCACAATCGACTCCAGAGTCTCCAGTACCTAAATATGTGCATATGAGGAAAGCTGGGTTTCTGTTTTCCCCCCCCCCCCCCGGAGTTTGCTTAACCGTGGGTTCACCCGTTGACGGTCCTGTGATCAGATCCCCTAGACCCTCCTTTATGGGTTCTATGTACCCCCTAGTTTCCGCTTGCTTTACTTTGTTCCTAACTGCTCACACCTGTAACTGCCTTCAGCGACCTACCCTAGGGCTACTCGATTCACTTTGCTGGATCTGCTGTGATCCCGGCAGGTTAATGTTCCTTCCACCCTCCCCCTCCTACCCTGGGCAGCCCATAAGCCACAACTGACCGACGCAGGAGTAGGAAAGCCCCCCCCCCCCCCGCCGCTGCTTCTCTTGACACAAAGGGAACACGATCTGAGGTGCAGACTCCTGCATTCACAGTCGTGGCTTTTCCCCCTTCCCAGGTCTTGCTCGCCCCGCTCCCTTCCGGGTTTCTCCTGGGAGCACGTCCTCCACAAAGGGATTCTGGTCTTGCTCGCCCCGCTCCCTTCCGGGTTTCTCTTGGGAGCATGTCCTCCATAAAGGGATTCTTCCTGAATCTTCCCCTCAGTTCTCTGTTCTGGGGAACCTGACCCAAGACAGACTTGATTCAGGAAGGTCTTCTATGATAAAGATATAACAAACACCGATAAGCAACGTGAGGTCGAGCAGTGATTCCTTCTTTGTGTTGCCAATAGAGACTTTACCTGAAAACACCAAGTGAACTTGGGCAAATCTTCCCCTGCCCTTTATATTTAGCATGGCCTTCATGGTGTTCTAACGGCATCTGGCAGTCTTGTCGTCCCGGCAGGAGCCACTAAAAGGCAGGAATAAAGCGTTTTCTTCCTGAATCACAAGTCACCCAACAAGGTGAGCTATAGCACAGAATACACGCTCACGCAACAGATAGCAACGCCGTTGAGACCTGTTTAGACTTTCAGCCACCTATAGTAAATATCCATCTCACTGACTCTTCGTTCGTTAGGGTTTCAGCAACAGGAAACGGAAGGCATACCCAAAAGGGACTCTGAAGAAAACGTGACAGGGGCGCCTGGGTGGCTCAGCCGCTTAAGCGGCCGACTCTTGATCGCGGCCCAGGTCATGATCTCACGGTTCGTGAGTTCAAGCCCCACATCGGGCTCTGCGCCGATGGCACGGAGTCTGCTTGGGATTCTGTCCCTCCTTCTCTCCGCCCCTCCCCTGCGTGTGCCCTCTCTGCCTCTCTCTCTCAAAACAAATAAATAACCCCCCAAAAAAAAACTTTAAAAAAAGGCAAAATATAGACAGTAGCTCCCGTTCTAAGCTTTAGCCCCAGAATACTCTCCATTTACTATCTTCCAGCCATATCCATTTCTTTCCATCTCTCTGTTGCTTAGGTTCCTGGCTCTGTACGTATACCTGCTTCTAGCCCAGACATTCAGGACACCCTTTGGATTTGTCTAGTTGCTTAGACTTTAGCTTTCTAGTAGGTTCTTGGCTTTCTGTTAAAGACCCCCATTTTTGCATCTCCTGACGTTTCCAATGAGAAACTCTAGCCCTGTGGAAGCCCACTGGGCAAACCTGTTGCCTGACTCTTTGGAGATGCAGTGTTCAAGGAAGAGTAGCTTTTATAGCCACTCACAGACCAAGAGAAGACGGTGACTTTGACACGGGGTATGTGCACACGTTATACGGATTTCTAGCTTTGAGAGGATCATTTACTAGAAATAACTCCGCCTAAAAGTTATTTGTTTCTGCTCACCGCGAGGTTGATGTGTGAACCTCCTTTCTAAAGGTTTCTTCCTTAAGTTTCCATTTTTGTATGTATCTCTCCATTAGCAAGTGGAAATGGCTATAGAATCATCAGTGATGTAGACATCGTGATGGGAATTCTTAACTCTGAGCACTGGCAGATAGAAAACAAAACCAGGAAGCAGATTCTTAACTATATAGAACAAACTGATGGCTACTAGAAGGGAGGTGGGTGGGGGGATGGGTGACCTAGGTCAAGAGGATTAAGGGTACAATTCTGCAGCGGGGGGGAGGGGGGGGTGCTGCCTGCCTGGCTCAGTCGGTTAAGCATCAGACTTCGGCCCCGATCACTGTCTCGCGGTTCCTGAGTTCGAGCCCCGCATCAGGCTCTGTGCTGACACCTCGGAGCCTGGAACCTGCCCCGGATTCTGTGTCTCCCTCTCTCTCTGCCCCTCTCCCGCTCATGCTCTGTCTCTCAAAAATGAATGAATGTTAAAAAATTTTTTTTAAATATCATAAAACGAAACTAACATCTGACTATATCATTAAAAAAAGAGTACACTTCTCATGATGAGCACTGAGTGAGGTATAGAATTGTTGAATCATATTGTACCCCTGAAATTAGTAGAACATGGTCTGTTAACTACATTATAAGACAATTAGAAAATTAAATGAAATTAAAAAAAAAGAAAAGACAAATCCCCTGCAATTCACATCTCAGTCCTAATATAAAACTGTAAGCAACATGGCTCAGCATGGGTTGAGGTGGGAATTGGCCACCATGGCCAATTAAGTGGAAAGAAAATGAGGATACAGACAAAATCAAATAGGAGCATTTATTTTAGCCTGCCCGGCCCGGGGTTTTCGTGAGGAGAAATTGGAGGTACACATGAGAACTCTGCTGCAATTAAGTAGCTGAGATATTTACATCTCTTCTCCTTTGATAAACACATTATTGGGAAAAGTCCCTTTGTCGGTGGCGAGTTTTAGCATTTGTGATACAGAAGTGTAAAACGTCTTACTTCAGAAGGTCAATGTCAGCTTGCTGCCAGTTGTCTAGAAATCTCGTTTATTTTGCCACTTGCCAGAATCACAGACATCATCTGACCACTTCCATAAGCAAATGATGGTGCTCAGAAAGAAAACACTCTCCCAGGAAAACATTTTGTGGGTTATTATTGGCAGTGTGAAGGCAGCACCTGGTAAAGAGAGAACTCATACCCATTATTTTCATCAGCAGTGCAGAGATTCAATTCATTTGGCACGCATTATTCGAAAATGGACTCTGCGACTGGCAGTGGGCTTAAGTCTGGAAAGAATTGTCATAGAATTTTGCCACGAAGAATTAGAAAAGCAGATCAGGAATCGTTCACAAAAGCCTGACAACTAGAAGTTGCACAAAGCTACTCTAAAGGCAAAATTAAGCTGGTATATCATCCAGCTTTCAATAACAATTTCTGCAGGTAAAAGGAACATACTGCCTCTGGTTTCTTGAAGAGTTTAATTTGGCCAGCACATCCCAAAATCCGCACTTTACAAAGCAGTACGGAGTAACCTGGGGGTTCTAAAGGCAAGAATCCACCCTTTGCTTCCTGCCACCTGGCTATGGCTGGTGAATAATCACCCCCTAAAGGTGTCCACATTCTAATCCCCAGACCCTGTGAATGTATTACTTTACATGGCAAAAGGCACTTTGTAGATGCAAATAAATGAAGGATCCTGAGATGGGGAGGTGATCCCGGATTATCCAGGTGGGCTCAAAGTAACCACGAAGGTTCTTATAAGAGAGAGGGAGGCGGGTCTGAGTTCGGAGCTGTGAGGACAGGACAGAAGCCATGGTCAGGGAGAAGGGGTGGGGAGAGAGGTTTGAAGAGGAAACGCTGTTCATTTTGATGATGAAGGAAGGAGTCACAAATCAAGCAAGATAGGCGACCGCTAGGAACTAACTGGGAGACACAAGGAAACATATTCTCCCCGCAGAGAATTCTTGCCTTCCTTTCCAGAAGGAAAGCGGTTCTGGCGATGGATGCCTTGAGTTTAGCTCTGCAAGACCCATTTTGCACGTCTGACTTCCGGAAGTGTGATAGAAAAAGTCAGTGTGGTTTTAAGCCGCTACATCAGACACTAATACAATGGCTGATCAAGGAATGTCCGTGGGAAATGACCGTGAATTCGCCTTTGTAGAAATCTGACAGGCTGGAAGGAAGCACCGAGGCACCAGCCGCAGTCATGCAGTGTAACGATTGTAAAAAATGATCGCTAGTATCTTTGACAGACATTCCTTCAAGAGGTAGAGCCTATGTCCCCTACCCTTGAACTGTGGGCTCCGTTTGGGGACTGCTTTGCCCAATACAATGTGGGAATACGGACATATGATGACATTTGAGGCCAGGTCACAGAAGACCATGACGCCAGCGAGAAACATGACCACCATTCTTATGTTCGTTTTCACTCTTGTAGAACTATAATTCGATAGACGACCCCGTCGCTTCAAGAAAATACCAGAAAGAATAAACACATTTCATCAAAGTAAGAAATTAAGCGGCGCTGAGTAAGATTCCATTTCCAACAAATGATGGGTAATTTTCCTCTGCTTTTTTTTTTCTTTAAAATACATTGTACCAGTCTTTGGGACTCATTTTCTCACCAGGTTTGGACATATTCCTTTTGTCACCCTGTGTTTTGCCATTTTTATGTAACAGGAATTATGCGGAGAGCCGCTTCCTTTATTTGCAGCACCAAAGGGGCAAAAAAACAGTTTCTACTTTCCAGTCTGGAACTCAGGGTTGGTACCAGCAATGATGATTTTTGAAATTCCTATTATTTCCTTAGGTTCTCACCTGCCAGTCTTTACTGCGACCCCTCTTAGACCTCCCTCTTCTCCTTTATCACCTTTCAAATATTTATCAAATATTCATCCCTATTTAAACAAGAATGCTCTCCTCCAACCACTCTTCCTGTTCCTTTCTAGCTCAGGGAAGCAATAATTTTTTTCTGGGGCCACCTGGCCATATCGACAGGCAGCTCCTACTGTCAGAAAAATTATTTCTGACAAAATGTTTGTTCGACTTTGCTTAATTAAAGACAGGAACTTTGCTTGGAGCTTCGGTATTAATGGGTTCTTTGTGAAGACATAATAGATGGGGGCTCTACATTCGAAGAATCATTTGAAAACCTCATCTGGAGGGGCGCCTGGGTGGCTCAGTCGGTTGAGTGTCTGACTTCGGCTGGGGTCATGATCTCGCGGTCCGTGAGTTTGAGCCCCGTGTCGGGCTCTGGGCTGACAGCTCAGAGCCGGGAGCCTGCTTCAGATTCTGTGTCTCCCTCTCTCTCTCTGCCCCTCCCCTGCTCACTCTCTGTTTTTCTCGCTCAAAAATAAACATTTTAAAAAAGGAAGAAAAAAGAAAACCTTGTCTGTAGAGTTCCGGTTCAGGCTAGGCACCAGGAAGATGTGATATTGACAGGTAGCTCACATCAGTGGCTGTGAAAGGTATACAATTTTGAGGTGCCAGGGTGGCTCAGTTGGTTGGGCATCCAGCTTCGGCTTGGGTCATGATCCCGCGGTTCATGAGTTCGAGCCCCACATTGGGCTGGCTGCTGTCAGCGCAGAACCCGCTTCGGGTCCTCTGTCCCCCTCTCTCTGCACCTCCCCCGCTCGTATTTTCTCTCTCGAAAATAAATATTCTTTTAAAAAAAAGGTATACGATTTAGACATTTTTTTGGAAATTTTTTATTTTGATATAATGTCAAATTTGAGGATCTCTCGTGTACCTTTGGCCCAGATTCACGAACGGTTTACATCTTGCCCCATTTGCTTTATCATCCTCATCTGTGTATGTGTGTGCGCGTGTGTATTTTTTCAAAACCATTTTAGAACACATTGATGAGATCATGTCCCTTTGCTCCTAAATTTTTCAGAATGTGTTTCCAAAAAGGACATTCTCTTACATAACCACAATACAGCTGTCAATGATTTAGACAGATTTTTAACATCCATTTCCACTGAAAATTCAGAATGTCTTTCAAAAGGACATCTCGGTTAGAACACATTTTTTTTTTAAGATTTTATTTTGAAGTAATCTCTACGCCCAACATGGAGCTCGAACTCACAACCTGGACATCAAGAGTCACACGCTCTACCGACTGAGCCAGCCAGGTGCCCCAGGATACATTTTTGTAATGAGATCAAACGTACAGGTGCTGTGTGCTTTTTATACCGGTAGCTCCTGAGGGTGGAAAAGTCTTCCCTTTCCTATTTCACATGTGCATACTTTGTCCTAAGTTCCTTTGTTCCTGTAAATCCTGGGTCAGGGAGAAGGGAGAGGAGAGGACTTCTGAATTCAAGACTAAAAGGAAGGTCCGATCAAGTTCACTAAGTCTTTCTAGATTTTTCTGAAAGTATGATCTCAAATGGTCCTAAAAGGGACTTGGATCTTTGTTCTATCCACACAAAAATTAGAAGGGGCACCAGGATGGCTCATTCGGTTGAGTGTCTGACTCTTGATTTCAGCTCAGGTCATGATCTCACGGTTGGTGAGTTCGAGTCCTGAATCACGCTCTCGTGCTAAGAGCACAGAGCCTGCTTGGGATTCTGTCTCCCTCTCTCTCTCTGCCTCTCCCCCGCTCTCACTCACACTGGCACGCTCTCTCTCCCTCTCTCAAAAATAAATAAATAAAACTTAAAAAAAATAGGAGATGGTCACTTTTATTTAGTAATGCAATTTGCACTTTAGGCACATCTCTATAAAATTTATTTTTTCTGGGGCGCCTGGGTGGCTCAGTCGGTTGAGCGTCCGACTTTGGCTCAGGTCATGATCTCTCGGTTGGTGAGTTCGAGCCCCACATGGGGCTCACTGCTGCCAGCACAGAGCCCGCTTCGGATCCTCTGTCCCTCTCTCTCTGCCCCTCCTCCATTTGCGCTCTCTCAAATTAAACATTTTTTAAAAATTAAAAAAATAAAAACAATTTATCTTACTATCTTACTATCACCTTTTAGGAAAACGGCGTCTTATTTCTAATTTACTATAGGATCCTTACTTCCTTTCTTTAAAGATTTTATTTTTAAGTAATCTCGACACCCAGCGTGGGGCTCGAACTCACAACCCCCAGATCAGAAGTCACATGTTCGGTCAGCTGAGCCAGCCAGGCACCCCTAGATTTTCTTTTCTTTTTTTAAAAAAAAATTTTAACCTTTATTTATTTTTGAGAGAGAGAGAGACAGAGTGTGAGCAGAGGAGGAACAGGGAAAGAGACATAGAATCCGAAGCGGGCTCCAGGCTCTGAGCTGTCAGCACAGAGCCCGACGCGGGGCTCGAACCCACAAACCGCGAGATCATGACCTGAGCTGAAGTCAGATGCTTAACCAACCGAGCCACCCAGGCGCCCAGCCCTAGATTTTCTTAACCACGTTGAAAAAGATTTTTTTTTTCTATTCTTAGTTTGCTTGGAAAGCCCTCCATCTAATACATGGCTAAACAGTTAGCCAAAAATGGAAATCAAGGCTGCCTTGGGAAAATGTGGAGTTTGTGAGGTTGCGATGTCTCTACCTTTTACCTTTGAATCTCATACAAACACATCCTGTCCTCTGAACCTTGACCTGGTACCCTCAGCCCTTTGAAGCTAAAGACATCTGCTAAGTAGAAGGTAACCCCCGGTCCTAACTGTGCCTCCATGGGGGCACCCGGGTGGTTCAGTGAGTTGAGTGTCCGACTCTTGGTTTTGGCTCGTGTCATGATCTGGCTTCGTGGGTTCTGTACTCTGTGCCGGCCGTGGGGAGCCTGTTTGGGGTTCTCTCTCTCCCTCTGTCTCTCTCTACCCCTCCCCTACTCATGCTGTCTCTGTCTCTCTCAAAATAAATAAATAAACTTAACAAAATACCAAATATGCCTCTGGGAGAAAAGGTCCCACATACTGTTAAAACCCCAGAAAAATACGACCCAAGGCCAACAGCTCTTCCGGCTCTTCCAACCCATTGGTCTTCCTACCAAAGTCCCACCCTCAATCTAGTGACACGAAGGAGAAGGGGAAAAGCAAAAAGAGAGGTGTCTTAGTTCCTCTGTTCCCAGGTGCCTCTGTGGGTAGCATTTTTAAAAGTAAGCCTGAAGGGCGCTGCATGTATCTAAGAATGGGTCGAGAGCATATCTAAAGTCATTTAGTTAGGGGCACCGGGGCAGCTCAGTCGGTTGAGCGTCCGACTTCAGCTCCGGTCACGATCTCACGGTCTGTGAGTTTGAGCCCCGCGTCGGGCTCTGTGCTGACAGCTCAGAGCCCGGAGCCCACTTCGGATTCTGTGTCTCCCTCTCTCTCTGCATGGGAAGAGCCTGGACCGGCAGTAAGAAGGCCTGGGTTCCATTCTGTGCTCCGTTGGTTTCTAGCCATTTGACCTTGGAGAAGGCTCCCTGGCGACTTCCCTGGCCTCAGTGTCCTCCTCTGTAAGATGCATAGACTGAACCAACATACGAACTCTTAGTGCCCTCTGATGTTGTGGACCATTTGATTCTAGATTAGAACACGCAAACATACAGAAAGATTGATGGTTACAAAATGACGAATCTGCTCGATAACAAACGCAAATACTCTGCGCAACTGTTTGCTAGATAACTGGGGCCACGTTCACCGCAAGGTTATCGACCTGGGTTGTGGCCTCAGATATCGATTCTTCTGCTTCACGGTTATCTCCTCAGCTGGATCGCAGCTTCCCAGCCAACAAGAATTTTCTAAGGTAAGGCGTACTCATTGCTCACACAGGAAGCAGGAAATTCCCCTTCAGCTCCGACAGGGAAGAAGTAGGTAGAAAATCTCAAGTTACAGCACTGCCTAGGAAGGGGTGAGGAGACAGGAGAGGAGAAGCTGTCAGCTGAAAGGTCCCCTCGCTCTAATGGGGGAAAAAAGCAAAGGCACTCACGTGTTAATGGGAGGGCTTGGTTTAAAGACTTCCCTGAAGATCCAAGATGTCCCGTGAGTACAGAATAAAGTTAGTTGGGTACCAGAGTATGAAACGGTCCCAAATCAACAGCTTCAAGTTCCATTGTTTTCCTGTGGAAGCCAACACGGTCTTGGCTTTCTGGGGACGGTGAAGATTTTATGCAATTCAATAGAAGTCATTAGTGAATGCATAACTGTCATGATTTGGGAACATGGCTGCAAATTCTTCGATACTTCCATCGACAGGTGGGGATCTTTGTCCCCCATCGCCCTCTTGGAATCCTGCCGGGCGGCTGACTGCTTTAACCAAAAGAGTCCGGCGAAAGCGGTTCTGGGTGACCTCCGTGGCCGGATCACAAAAGGCGGTGCAAGCTTCTACCTCATTTGCTAGAACATTCTTTCTTGGGGCCCCGAGCCACCATGCGAGAGGTCCGACTGTTTTGAGATCCCAGGCTGTGAGCAAGCCCAAGTCACACGGAGGGACCGTGTATGGGTCTTCCAGTTATTACCTCCGGCCTTCAAATTGCCCCACACGAGCTGTGGGATCACGACCTGAGCCGAAGTCAGACACTGAACCGACTGAGCCACCCAGGTGCCCCCACTGGAGCCATTTGTAACGAAACATCTACATGATTCCAGTGCTTAGCCACTCAGGCCACGCACAGCTGTCTGAGTTGTCACAGCTGAGGCCTCAGACACGGTGGAAGAGAAATAAGCCACACTGGCTGTCCCCTGTCCCCCTGCCTGCACAATGTGAGAGCCTAATAGAATAGCTTCTTCTCTCTGCTACGAAGTTGGGGTGACCTGTCACACAGCAATGGACGACCAGAGTAACCGCCCAACATGTGATTTAATCATCGTGCCGTACACTTTTTATATTCAACAGTTGAAACACGGAATCTTCGCTCAGAGAGTATCTCCTAATATTTCGGTAGGGCAGTGGGCTCCCTGTTAACGATTGCCCATCATGTGCCCCGCGCCCCCCGATGAAAAGCTACTGGAGGATTCAGTGAATATATTATAGCTGATAATTACTCAGCACCCACTAAATCCAGAATTCAGAGTAAGTTTAACAAATAATACTATGGGGGTGCCTGGGTGACTCGGTCGGTTAAGCGTCCGACTTCGGCTCAGGTCACGATCTCGTGGTTCCTGAGTTCGAGCCCCATGCCGGGCTCTGTGCTGACAGCTCGGGGCCTGGAGCCTGCTTCGGATTCTGTGTCTCCCTCTCTCTCTGCCCCTTCCCCACTTGTGCTCTGTCTCTCTGTCTCAAAAATAAATAAACATTAAAAAAAATTTTTTTAAAAAGATCTAGACATTCACACTTTGAGGCAGAAAACCCTTTTACAGGTCAGCAAAAGACAAACGTTTTCGGTTTCTGTCTTTCTAAACCTTGAACGCCTTTGAAAATTACACTGGAGAGGTGAAGCGTCTGACTTCGGCTCAGGTCATGATCTCGCGGTTTGTAAGTTCGAGCCCCACATCAGGCTCTGTGCCCTCCATGCACAGCCCGCTTCGGATCCTCTGTCCCCTTCTCTCTCTGGGCCCCTCCCCCACTCATGAGCGCGCTTTCCCTCTTAAAAGTAAGTAAACATTTAAAACGAAAAAGAAAGTCACACTGGAGCACCAATGCAAAAGACCGACACACGACCACCTGTGTGAACTCACAGACACAATGTTGGGTGAGGGGGAAAAAAGAAAGACACAAAGGGAGTACACATTGTATGATTCCATTTGTATGACATTTAGGAGGAGGCAAGATGACTCTCTGGGATCGAGGGCAGAATTGTGGCCCCCTTTTGCTGGGGTGCGGCATGGGTGAAAGAATGGGAAGGCTTTAAGGGGTTCTGGAAGTGTTCTAACCCTTGATCTGGGTCATAATGCGAGTGAGTACATATCTGAAAATTCTATCAAGCTGTACGCTTAAGATTCATGCACTTTACGGCTTGTGTGTTAGACCTCATTAAAAAATGTCCCGGGAAGGTGCTGCCGTTAATGGTTCCCTTTAATTTACCGGTGGCAGGGACGAGGAAGAGGAGGGTGGTGTGGGGGCTCTGACGTATGTCTTTGGCTGTCGACCAAAGCCTTCATTTTGATAATTACTTTTAATTTAGCAGAAAAGGCCTGATGCGGCAGCAACACTGTGATTCAGCTCCCCACTTTCCCACAGCACTCTGCAAAATGAAGGCACGGCAGGGGGGATATATGTATTTCTTTTCTTCATATATATAAAGGGCTTATAAATAGTAATACCAGCTTCAGCCAGGCATTTCCTGGGGAATTAATAGCCAGCTGGGGTTAACGGTCCTTGGTTTGACTTTGGGCCATCAACCCTCGGTGCCTCTCGTTAATTCCCAGAAAGTACCCTGCGCCTTGATGGTTATTGCTTAAATACATTAAAATCAAGTTAAGGGTCTGACTTAATGTTGAGCTGTGATAATGTAAAACACAAGGAAGTTCTCCCAGCAGACACATTCACTGTTGTGTGTTTTTATTTAACTCATTTTCTTTTATATTTTTGAGTAGCACGATGGAACGATGGTCAGGGACATTTTTGCAGATGTTGTTGCTAGGACACGTGTGTGTGTGTGTGTGTGTGTGTGTGTGCGCGCGCGCGCGCACGCATGTGGTTCAGGATCATAACTAATCAAACAAGACCTGAACAGAGACCTCACTAAAAAGCTTTCCAATGGGTTCAACATTTCAGTGAAATTTTTCTACTTGGATCCAAGTGTTATATGAGAAAATACTTTAGGAAAATATGGGTAGGTCAGTTCTCTGTTCTCCATCAGTTTGTGGTTGGGGTGGGCTGAAGGGAGGCCTGAAACATGGGGAACAGCCCTTTAAAACCGTATTTTCCACGTGCCTCTTCGGAGGGTAGAAAGAACCTACAGGCAGCTTCCCCTGCGCAGGCGGAGGAGAGAATTATCTCAAGGCAATTTTGAGCAATTCTTGGAATAGGAAAGCACACACATCTCTCATTTTTAAAATCCTGTCCATTTAGGCCAATCAAGTGAGCATTTATTGCAAACCTCTTCCGGGCAAGTTCAAGGCAGGGGAGAGACTGTTAACAGGGAAGCCCTTGCCTTTGGTAGCCCACTGTCAAGTGAGAGAGATCGACAGACCCACAGCAGAACACAGCCCACGATTCACTCATCCATATGGTCAAGGTGCTTCGAGAAAACAGAGCATTCGTCGTAAACAGAGAGGGATTTACAAAGATCACCCACCCCCTTATGAGAGCTCCAAGCATTTGGATGAATTCTCAATTTGTTCTATGAATCAGCTTCAAAAGAAAGGTTATGCCTAGATGGGCAAGATGCATCTTGTTGGAAACGTTTTGAGGGCTACTTGAGTCTCTCGATCTCATTTATTTGAATTCCCGGGGTTGGGGGTGGGGAGGGTGTCAAAAATTCAAATTCACTGGCCCTACTTGAGAAATTCAATTGGAATATCTGGGGGTAGGGCCCAGGCATCTCATTTTTTAAAAAGATGTTATTCTTGAGTAGTCTCTACACCCCACGTGGGGCTCAAACCCAGAACCCCGAGATCAAGAGTCACATGCTCTGCAGACTGAACCAGTCAGGCAACCCCCCACCAGGCATCTCCTTTGAAACAAGTGCCCCTGGTGAATTTTTAGTGCCCTGGAGTTTGAAATGACTGAATTAGGGTCTTTCAAATCTACAAAAATTGTTCTGCCCTATACCAGTTGAGAAGGATGAAACATCGTGAACAAACCACCATCACCAAAGCCAAAGCACCTTATCTTGGCGGAGGGTGGGGTTAAATTCTTAGCATCCAGGGGCACCTGCTTGGCGCAGTCAGTTGAGTGTCTGACTCTTGACCTCGGCTCAGGTCACGATCTCACGGTCTGTGGGTTCGAGCCCCGTGTCAGACTCTGTGCTGATGGTGCGGAGCCTGCTTCGGATTCTGTGTCTCATTCTCTCTCTCTGCCCCTCCCCCACTTGTGCTCTGGCTCTCTCTCAAAAGTAAACGTTTCAAAAAAAGTAAATAAATAAAAGAATAAAATCCTATTATTGATTCATTCTCTCCCCCTCTTTCCCTCTCTGTTTCCATTCATCCATCCATCCATCTGTAACCTAGGGGTAATAACTATGTATACTTTTCCTATCTCCCAGAGTTGGGGAACATATATGCCAAATTTGTATACATTGTATAGTGTGATATAAACACCAATTAATTCTTATCACTTCAACTTTCTATGGGTAAATATTCCTGTGGTAACTATTTCATTTGACCTGGGTCTTTCCCATCACAGCACTCTTCAAGGAGCCTGTATCCCTTACCGCCAGACTGAGACGTGCCCCTTGGGCAACGTAAAACGACTTAAGCAGTTGTTTAAGAAAAACAAGGCAGGAAGATACACGTTAAGTGGAACAGAAGCCCTGAAATATCCTCTTTGGGATCATTTACGCCCTTCTTTTTCTTAAATAACCTGGCATTAACTGCCGACACACACCACATTCAGTTTATCATAATCATTTGGAGAGATCTTTACCAAAAAAAAAAAAAAAGTGTCATTTAACTGGTACACTTGACTCTTCCCCATTTGCCCAAGTGCGTTTTTTTTTTCCCCAGCGAGCCAAGTTATTTTCATCATATTCCTTTTTATCTTAAGTTCACATAACCCCTAGAACCTGAATCTAGGGCAAAAGAAAAGAGCAGACCCAACACTATCGATTCATTCATGTGGCACCGTTGGTTTTGATTTTAGAAGGTCATTGCCCTATGGGCCAAATTTGTTCAAAGGACAAACACACGATAATGATATAGTGCTTCCTCTCTTTAAAAATCCAACCACCACTGTTTAAAATACAGCTAAGTATCAGTGGGAAAATGTAATGTATACTTTTAAAAGTAAGCCTCTGTGTGGTTTAGAGTCATTCTATAATTATGTTTCAAATAAATGATGACCTTTTAAAACATATAATAATAATATTGTTGATACTTCAGATAAATGGTTCCTGTTTCATTTTTAATATGTCATTAACTTACCATTACTAAAAATTTAACCATGCCTTATAGAATTCCCAGATGGAAATGAGATTATATTAGTAATTTATAATAGAGCAATACATTTCTATTATGCTTATTTAAGAGCACATTTATATCATGCAAATTCCTTTGAATAAAAAATTGTCATGTGGTTCTCCTGGGCAGCAGGTAGAAAATGAGGGGAAAAAATCCAAATAGGAGATTTGGGGAAGGATAAGAAATATGCAAAGCAGAGGTGGGGTTTTTTTTTCCCCATAGACAGGACAGGACCTTGAGGAAGAAATTTTAAAACAGATTCTGGAAAGAACAGGGACTAAATAAAGTGTGTGCGCTTGTGTGTTTAAAAGAAAAATAACTCCTGGGGTGCCTGGGTGGCTCAGTGGGTTAGGCGTCCGACTTTGGCTCAGGTCACGATATCGCGGTCTGAGAGTTCGAGCCCCGCGTCGGGCTCTGTGCTGATGGCTCAGAGCCTGGAGCCTGCTTCGGATTCTGTGTCTCCCTCTCTCTCTGACCCTCCCCTGCTCACACCCTGTGTCTCTCTCTCTTTGAAAAATAAATAAACATTAAAAAATTAAAATAAAAATAACTCCTAATAGCCTACAATTATTCCTCGATGGTCAGAGTATTCATTTATAAAAAGAATTGCTTGGGGCTATGACATTAACGACCAGTTAAATTCACTTGAATGTCACTCCTTACAAGTGGATAATACTTTAGGGGTTGGTGGTATACACAAGATGCCATCTACAGCCACCACCAATGATGGCTGCAGATGGAACGAATAGATGTCATCAGGTAGGTGACATCTATTTTCTGTTTTCAGCATTGCTTAACAACCAACTTTGTGAGTGTGCAGACATCGGAAATTGTCCCGGGTCTCATATGCACTCCAAAGCTCTCTGCCTGCTCTACGATTTAGTGTAATCTTTTGACATCCATGCGGAGTACCTCCTTGCCAACTTCATTGAAGTTGTTTCTGTCTCCTTACGGTGATTCCTTGAAACCATTTTATCACTTGATTTATGACAAGAAGTAGACCACAAGCACGCTTATTCCAAAGGCTCTTAACCTGGAAAGCTTCAGGCATCTTGAACTCCCAGAAGTCGTATGTTCAACTGTGCTCTATCCCAGGGAGAGGACTCCTAGCTTTTGTCCGTTGCCAGATGGAGCCACTGATAGGGCCAAAGGCAGGGTGAGGAACAGGCACAAAGTGTGCAATGCCAAAAAGTAGGAGGAACAAGAGAAAGAGGAGGAAGGAGTGGTAGAAGGAAGGAGAAGCAAGGGAAGGGGGAGGAGAAGAGAGGACAAGAGGTTGGGAGCAAAAGAAAATAAATTCAAGTCAGAGAACAGGAAGGGCAGGGGAGGGGAAGAAGAGAAGGACAAGAAGGCTCATCCCACAGCCCTTCTTGAGACTCAGGGCACCAGGGAATTTCCCCTCCACCAGCCGGGTGTCCCCAGCCTGTCCAGCTTCTGTCCAGCTGTGGCACTCAGCCCTTTTCCTTCCCTATTTTGCCCCATGGCTTTGACTGAAGCACAGGTTGCTACTCTAGCAGAGGTCCCATAACAAGGAACCGAACCACGATTCCTTACGTGCGTCAGAAGGATGAGGATTTCTCTGTTTCACATTTGGGGGCAAATAAGCCAAGCTAAATGAACAGTCTTGAGCAACGACTTGGGCTCTCGTGGACACTAGACAATCCTACTGATGCAGACCTACAAAGGAAAGCAGTCTGCCGTCTAGAGTGAAAAACACATAGGTAAATGCAGGTTCTTCACAGGGATCAAAGCCTTCCGATTCTCAAGGAAGTATAAACTTTTATTTTAAACATTAAGTTTGAAGGAAAGGATAGATGTCTTGAGTTGACATTAAAATAAGGCTAAAAAAACCTCTGGGTTCCAGGAATAGACTTCTGGGGCAGAATTTGAAAGCCCAAGAGACTGGAATATGTAAGATCAAAACCATAGAAATTTCCAGTAGTCCTTGAAGTGGAAGGGTGGAGACTAGTCCAAAAAGGACCTCCTTTTCAGGTGTTGACCCTGGCATCCAGAAACAGCTATGCTGGAGTTCCGATCTGGTCTCAGAAATGCACAGAGGGGCACGATGGAACTGTTTACCATTTACCCATGAGACAACATTAATCTGTGCCCAATGGCCCCTATTTATAGGGTGAACCCATGATTCGTCCCCCATACAGGGATGCTTTTGAGAATGAAAAAAAGAGACATAAACAAATTAAGTCAAGGCAATCGTCATAAACTAAGAACTGTCCCAGGCAAATTGGGATGTATGAACCCCCTGTCTCTACAGAGCTTCTCACAGCTCGGCAATGAGACAAGACAAAACAGACCAGCAAGCAAACAAAACCAAAGTTACCACCAGGAAAGGTTATTAAAACTGTAACAAAATCTGTTTCCCGATGGAACCCAAAGGGATTCAGGAGTTTTAATGACAGAGCCTCATCGTGTTTGGGGCTACTGTAAGCCTTGGGTTTGTGTAAAAGAGGTGTAAAGATAGGCATCGGGCATCTGGATGCTGTCTCGGCATAAATGGAAGACGGCAACCAACATGTCACGTAAGCACTGACAGGAGGGAACTTCCTGATGAATGACAGTGGTCACTTTCCAGGAGCATCTGTAGGTCGAAGGAGAGGAGTTGGAAGCTAGGGGGAAAGAGGACCAGCTGGTGGCATACCTGGAAATCAGTCCCAGTTTGGGGGCGAACTTATTAAAAGCTTGTTCTCGTTTCACTCTTCCGAGGAGTCCAAACGGTCATGGGTTCTGTCCTAAATTCACGAGGCTTTCCAGAGATCAGAGGACACAGGAGCAGAAATAAAGGCTTTTCATTAGTCTTCTGGACGATTGCAGCATTACTTTTAATACAGCCATACATACGAAATAATATCTCCTTATTCTGATTTACTTCCTTTTTTAAGTTTATTTACTTATTTTGAGACAGAGAGAGAGAGAGAGAGAGCAAGTGCAGTGGAGGGGGAGCAGAGAGAGGGGGAGAGAGAATCCCAAGCAGATCCCATGCTCAGCACAGAGCCCGACGCGGGGCTAGATCTCATCAACCATGAGATCGTGACCTGAGCCTATATCAAGAGTCAGATGCTTAACTGACTGAGCCACCCAGGCGCCCCTCTGATTTATTTCTGAACTGACATGAGGGTGGCATAGACATTTTGGTTGGTAGGTGTGGGTGGAGAGCCCTCCCAGAATATTTCCTGGGAAGTGGGTACCACTCCCTCTGGGGATAATCTTACTGATATGGTTAACTTAATGGCAGCTTGACTGGGCCGTGGGGTGCCCAGACATTTGGTCCAGTATTATTCTGGGTGTGTGAGGGTGTCTTTGGATGAGGTTAACGTTTGAATCTGTAGACTGAGCAAAGCAGGCTGTCCTCCCTAATGTGGGTGGGTCTCACCCAATCAGTTGAAGACCTGGATAGAACAAAGATGTCCGGTGAGTGGGACGTCCTCCCACCTGACCCCCTGAGCTGGGACGTCAGTCTTTTCTTGCCCTCAGAGTGGAACTTACACCATCAGCTCTCCTGGGTCTCTAGCTTACCAACAGCAGATCTTAGGACTTCTCAGTTCCTAGACTCATGTGAGCCAATTCCTTATAATAAATAACTCTCTTTAGATATCTATATCCCTATGTTTCTATCTTTGTCTATAGAAAGATATATATATGATATATCTATATACATATATGATATATATATCATATACATACAAAGATATTATCTCTATAGAGATATCTCTATAAAGAAATAGAGATCTATAGATATATATAGAAATAGAGATATACAGACAGATATAGATATCGATCTCGTATTGATTCTGTTCCTCTGGAGAGCCCTGACTAATACGCTTACTTTAGATTTTTATTTTATTCTGTTTTCAGTAGGCTCCACGCCCAACGTGAGGCTCGAACTCATGACCCCAAGCCCAAGAGTCACATGCTCTACTGACTGAGCCAGCCAGGCGACCCCTAATACACTTACTTTAGAGCAATCTAGGTTCAACAGTGCCTTAAGGAGACAGCCAAGAGTAAGTGTGTGACCCACCAGAAGTTAAGAAAATGTCTCATAGGGCACAGCCTCTAAAGGACAATCACGGGAGACATTGACCTGGTCTGGCCCCAATCACGGCTGTGACCACAAGGCAGGCAGGGTCCAAACCAATGGGTCCCGTGACGTTCAAGTCACTGCTGTCTGCCTTGGAAGTTGGAAGGCCCCTGGTCCTCATGAGCTATTTGGTACCCTTCATGTTTGGAGTGCAACCCTCAGGAACAAATCCAGAACCGAGGCTGTACTCCAAATTCTAAGGCCGTCGGCTTGGTGGGAGCCATAGAAATGGTCAATGGGCCGAGTGGAAAAGTTCACCAACTACACTGTCTAACTAAGCACTTCAGAGAAAAAGTCACAAGCCATGAAACAAAGAAGGAACGTATGTGGTTGGGAGCTAACCTAGTCAAAAGATAGGGGAAGGCAAAACCCTCCAATACTGCTATTCCTACCTGTGTGATGCTTGGGCCCAGTTATTTTCATTTCTGTTGGACTGGGCAGGTTGGTCCTCAAAGTACCTGGGCCTTGCTGAATACCTCAAGAGCCATTAGACATTAACTCACAATTGGACTTTATGGGTATTTATCCCTGTGATTTTTGTCTCATACCTTTAGATGCATCGACGAGATTTTATATTCGTTGGACAAATCCCACCCTGGTTCCAGAAAATCAGGGCCCATAATCCTTAGCCATTTGTTTTAAGGATGAACGCATTTTTCCCTCATCCCCATCCCCGCTCATTTCGGAGGTTAAAAAGGCATCTGCAAATTTTGTCTGATAAATTTTCCATTCATTCTCCTCCTCTCCTTCAATATGCCAATCAAGCTGTCAGCTTGCTTTCTCTCCAGATTCATACACTTCACCTTCAGTCTCATTAACTGATTTGCCTTTTGTTTCACATGAAGAAAACTCATCTCAACACTTAAACCCTGGGAGTTACAATCAGAACTTCTTCAGCTGTCTTTCGGATTTTTAGCTCCCACTGCTCGTTATTTTCTGCCTTTCAGATGGAAAAATTTCCTTTTTCTTGCAACCACCTCTGGTTGACCCCATCTTCAAATATGGAGTAAGAGTTCCACTCGTAGTTTAGCTCTTATATGTGTCAACTTTTATACGTTTCAAAATGGCAGTCAGACTTTACTCGTTTGGACTCCATTTGGATTTCTGTGAAGATTAGGATGAAACCCAGGCTACACAATTTGTTTAGGCATACCCTTCCCCATGAAGGCACTAAATATACCCTAATGATGTTCTTTTTTAAAATCTCTTAAAATGTTCATTTATTTTTGAGAGAGAGACAGAGACAGAGCGTGAGCAGAGGAGGGGCAGAGAGAGAGGGAGACACAGAATCCGAAGCAGGCTCCAGGCTCCGAGCTGTCAGCACAGAGCCCGACGTGGGGCTCGAACTCACAGATCATGACCTGAGCCGAAGTCGGACGCTCAACCGACTGAGCCACGCAGGCACCCCTACCTTAATAATGTTTTATACACAAGCAATTGCGGATGTAATCTGTGCCTTGGAGTTCTGCTGAGCCTAGATCGCCCGAAAGTGGGACTGGCCTTAGAAATAGTGGAATGCATACAAATCATTCTGACAGCATTCGTGCGTGCCCATGACCTTCGCTGGTGGTACTGGGGAGCTCAGTTTAAGTTAATGTAGCCCCCTGATGTCTGGGGGGAAAAACCCTTACATTTCTGCAGTCAAATGCCCTACCACTGAGCTATACCCCCTAAAAGACCTACGTTTCTAAAAGGTGAAGCTTAGGTTGTGGTTAAGGAGTAGAGTCCTTAGTTCTAGAGTTTTAGAGTCAGACTGTCTAGTTTGTAATCTTGGCTTCACCACGAACTTACTATACGATCAAGGCCCAGTTACTTTCCAGGGCCGTGATTTCTTATCTGTAAGACATGGGAAAAATCCAATAAATGTCTCTTAAGGTCGTCTGAAGATTATTGAGATACCACATGTCAAATACTCAGCATGTTGCCAGGAAGATGGTGTTCCCTTATAGGCCACCTCCTGAGTCTGTATTCTTGAAGTAGATCCTGGGACAAGGATTTGAGTGCAAGTAGTTGATCCCAGGAGACACTGGCCAAAGAGTGTGGAAGCGAGACAGGGAAGGGAGGGTAGCCAGGAAAGAGTGTAAGTATCAAGTAGATTATCACTGTGGACAGCTGGGGCTCAACCCCGCTGGGGAACTCTGAAACACTGTTGGACACGCATCTCAGAGCTATGTCCATGGCCCCTGCCAAGGGGATAGGGAGCTGGCATCTTTATTGATGAATTCCGGATGATTGTGCCAGGAGTAACCCTTCATTCGAGGGAAACATTGGCCCTGCCTTTGTAGACCTTACGTTTTGGCGGGAGGGCAGGGGGACTAGGGGTAAAGTATCTCGGCGTTCTTATTGAATGCATTTAACAAAATTGTCTGGGTCTTAGGAGTGAGGCTGTGGTCAATCAAGGGGTAGCCATGCCAGTGGATGCAATGTCAAGGTTGGAGGGTTGGACACTTGCATAGAAAATTGGAACTACTCAGAACAGCCCAGTTTGTGACCAGGTTGCCAACAGTGTATGTCAAATCTATGAGGCTGGGCAAGGTCAGAGTTGGGAAAATGGGGAGAACAGCCTGAGACTGAGAGAGCTCTTCCAAGATCTACCGAGGCAAGTAGATCAGGTCAGGTCTTGGCCCAGAGAGAAGGGTTGCGTAACACCGTAAGTGAAATCCAGAGCAGACCAAGGGCGGCTTAAAAACTTGTGCTTTGTAAAAATAATAAAATCCCAAGGACACCTGGATGGCTCAGTCGGTTGAGCTTCTGACTTCCGCTCGGGTCACGGTCTTAAGGTTCATGAGTTGGCACCCCACGTAGGGCTTTGTGCCGATAACGTGGAGCCTGCTTCGGATTCTTTGTCTCCCTCTCTCTCTGCCCCTCCCCTGCTAGTGCTTGTCCGCTCTCGCTCTCTCTCTCTCTCAAAATTAAATAACATTACAATTTTTTGAAATAACACACATCCATAAAATTTAGAGACATTTCTCCTAGTCTGGAAAAGGAAGAGGGGAAATAATCATTTTCTGTGTCCCCCAGGTATGGGGGACATGCCAGGGCTTTGGGATACCCAACTGGCATTTCATCCAAAGTTCCGCTCACATGTCACTCCCTCAAGATAGCCATTCCCCAGTACCCCTTCCCCCTTACACGTGGTCACACCACTAGGTGAATCTCTTTTGTGGCACTTACTTTGATATCTTGACTACAGCTCAGTGATCAGGCCGCGCCTACTATGTAGCCATTTGATTGGCCACCTTCCTGAGAGGTCTGTCTCTTCCACCACCTTATGTCCAGGGCCTTGCCTAGGGCAGGCCAGAGTTGACACTCAGTAAATTATCATTGAATGAAAGTAAGTTTTTCTGTGTGATGTTTCTAAAATACGTAAGTTAGTACATAGCAGCCAAAGAAACCCAACACAGGCCATCCCGTATGACTTTTCCACTGTTTTCTGTCAACAGCATCTCTCTGCAGGTCTGTACTTGGAATAGTCCCAGATCCTTCTGTTGCTGGGCAGTGTGTGGTTCCTTTCTCAACAACGTCCCTGGTGGGCAGCTGCTCAGGAAGCCCCCTCAGTTAGTCAGTGGGATCCTCTGAGGCTCTTTGAAGAAAATGTAAACTTGAGACCGTGGCTGAGCCCTACTTGTCTTCTTGTGTACCTTCTGCAGGTCGCAGGTGCCACCAGATTCTTGCCTTAATGTGAGCCCTGAGACTTTGGCCAAAATCCTTCCAAGAGCAGGCTTTGAGCCTGGCATTTTCCTCTTCCTTGCAAGTGTGCAGTCCCAGGTATCTAAGAGCCTTGGGTTGTAACGTCAAGCCGTCCTCTCTCCTTCAAGGGGGGGAGGGTCACTTGTGTAGAGTTCTAGGGACTTCTTGGGTCATCTCACGATTGCAAAGTTACCTGTGCAAGTTAAACTCTCATACTACCCCTGGGGAAACACTCATTTACTCAAGAGTTTGAGGCAGAGGCTATGGAATCCCCAGGGTTTGTGATACAGGCAGTCCTTGCTTTGCATGGTTTCCATATACAAATATTTCAGATTCCACAGTTTAATCAATACTGTGATTCAAATTTCAGTCACCATGGCCTATTAGCACTGAGTAATTCCACGAAGTATGACCCTCGAGTCTAGCTGTTTTGTCCCACCAATCACTACGTAACTAACAGATGCCTCTCCCAACCAGTGACCAATCAGAGCATGTCTTTCAAAGCCTGCCTCTGATTGGTCGCTGCCCATCGGTGGTTCAGCTCAAACCAGGACAGCAGAGCTCGCGCTTGTGTTGTTGGCTTGGTACCCTGCGATGACTCCGTGTGACATTTTACAAAAATGGGTTATCAAAAGACGAAGTTGGCACACAAGAATGAAAGTGCCACAAAGAAACGAAAAGTGGTAATACTGGAAGTTAAATTTGAACTGGACATAAATGGAGCTGAAGAAGAAATAGCAGACTGAGAGAATGTTGACCATGACTCTGCCCTCAAGAGACTCTAGAGATGCAGTCAGAAAACTTCCTGAAGGGGAACCAATCAAACTTGCAAATGAGATGAAAAAAGTGGTTGTGATGAAAAGGATGATGTCCCAGAGGAAGTGGCACTGGCAAAACTTTCACATTTTAGAGGAAGTCTCAGAGATATTTTACAACATTAAAAGTGCAAAGGACAGGGGCGCCTGGGTGGCCCAGTTGGTTGAGTGTCCAACTCGGACTCAGGTCATGATCTCATGGTTGGTGAGATCAAGCCCCACCTCAGGCTCTGTGCTCCTCCCGCTCATGCTTCTGCTCTCTCGCTCGCTCAAAATGGATAAATAAATTACACTTTAAAAAAAAAGGTGCAAAGGACAAAGTGTTGGACACTGATTCATACTTAGCAAGGAGGATGACAATTAATTTGCCAACGCATAGAAAAAGTTTGCTCCCTGTCAAAGGTTATATGATGAGTAGCAGACAGCAAGCACCTGCTCAGACTACTCTTGATAAGGTTTTGTTTCGGGTTTTTTTGCAAAGGAAAACACTTTAATTCTCAATGTTTCCAGTGTTTTCAACTGTAGTGTACTAAATAAATATTAATTTTACTACTTTTTCATTTTCTTACACTTTTATAGCCAACAGTAAGAGAGATTTTAATGGGTTTTGGCAATTTTTAAAGGCCACAGAACACTTGTAATTTTTCCCATGGCTAAGATTGCTTTGCCTATTTTGCAAAACAAGGACTACCTATAATCTGTCGCAGTGGAACATGCCCAGCTGTTTTGACAAGCCCATCGGTATGATGACGGTATATTAGCCAACTAAAAATTGTATGAAGACAAGTATTCATATTCTGACGGGGGGACAGATTATTAAAATTTGAAACTCTGTTGGAAAAATAAAATTACTGAAAAATGACAGCGGAATATCAAGTATCTGGAACAAGAGATTATGGCACTGCCTCATGACCTCACCTTTTCACGCCATCAAATCTGGCTCTCCCAAGAACGCCTGTTTTCCTATTTACTGCATTCTTTTTTTTTTTAATGTTTATTTCTTCTTTGGGTGCACGTGCTTGCGAGAGACATAGAACATGAGTGGGGGAGGGGCAGAGAGAGAGAGGGAGACACAGAATCCGAAGTGGGCTCCGGGCTCCGAGCTGTCAGCCCAGAGCCCGACGCGGGGCTCGAACCCACGAACCGTGAGATCATGACCCGAATCGAAGTCTGACGCTTAAATGACTGAGCCACCCAGGAGCCTCTCTATTTAGTGCATTCTAATGTTCGTAGGGAAGCTTACGTTCCATCCCTGACCCCACTACTGAATAAAGGGAAATTTGACCATGCGTCCTTATCTTCAAATATCTCAAACCCTCCAAACCCTCCATTGTGTGATTAAACATACTCTTAGATATGTTGCAAGGATTAACAATAAAGTATCTTTTAAATTTTTTTCTTTTCTTCTTTTTTTTTTTTTTTTTAGTAATTTCTACACCTAACACGGGGCTCAAACTCATGACCCCACACTCAAGAGTGCCATGTTCTTCCGACTGCGCCAGCCGGGCATCTCTCCATTGTTCTAATGCAGACACTGCTGCGTAGCAGTGGGCTTTTGTTTAGCTTAATGTAAAACATGTTATTATAAAGTGAAATGGTTCTCAACATTTATCAATGAGAATATTCTTTTTTTTTTTTAATTTATTTATTTGGAGAGAGACAGAGACAGCGCAAGTAGGGGAGGGGCAGAGAGAGGGGGTAAGAGAGAATCCTAAGCAGGCTTCGCACTGTCAGCACAGAGCCTTATGCGGAGCTCCAACCCTCAAAGCCGTGGAGATCATGACCTGAGCCAAAACCGGGAGTCGGATGCTGAATCGACTGAGCCACCCCGGCGCCCCTAAGGAGAATACATCTGACAAAAAATCCATACCTAAGGCTTCATTCACTTGGCAGAAGTGGGGCAACAATTGACAGGATGGCTCAACCTCAGCCCGTGTCGCTCAGTTATGTTACCTGCTTAACCTCTGCGGAAGGTGGTTAACCTCTGCGAGCTTAATCGGGCCACCTATCTTTCTCATATCATCAGACAAAAGCATGCCCCCGATATAGGATGACCACCACTCCCATGACACATAATATGGATCCTGCCTTTGCTAGGAAATTTGATATTCTGGCTATAAATATGCCTGTAGAAGGGCGCCTGGGTGGGTCGGTCAGGTAAGCATCCGACTTCAGCTCAGGTCATGATCTCACGATTCTTGAGTTCGAGCCCCGCGTCGAGCTCTGTGCTGACTGCTCAGAGCCTGGAGCCTGCTTCGGATTCTGTGTCTCCCTCTCTCTCTCTGCCCCTCCCCCACTTACTCTCTGTCTCTCTCCCTCCCTCTCTCTCTCAAAAATAAACAATAAAAAACAAAACCTTAAATATGTCTGGCGACTGTGTTTTTCCGAGTTAGCTCTAGGGACTGGGAGAGGTTTGAGAGTTTGCTCGTAAGCTAACGAGTTAACTAGCACAGTTTCATGGATGCTGACCAAGGACATAAGATTCCTGGGTTTCCTAAAGTCTCGATTCTCACAGGGAAGCACCAAGAGGGAGCACTAGGGTGCTCACAGGGAGCATCAAATGACACCTATACAGGTGGAGGAAAGGGACCCTGAGCTTAGGGAACTTGAATCTTTATAACGGTCAGTAAGCATGATTGACCTTTGTTCTAGAGGGAGACACTCTTGATGTCATTATGGGACGGTAAACAAACCTGCCCTTTGCTCCACACTATCTCCATCTAACTCGAAGACTGTTTGCTCTACAAACATTTGAAAACAATCAGTCTGGGACAAAGGCAGTCGGTCTCTGCTGTAAGATGTGCGGAAACACAAAACACTTACGGAGAATGATCTCCCAACGTGTACCCAGCACCATTTGCCCTATTAACCTCACCTTCACTTCTGACACAGGGAGCGTTACGTATGGGCATACTGGATTTCATTCGTTCGTCAAGCAAATATTTGCTGCACGCTTATAATGAAAGGAGGTGTTGGAAATACACAGTTGAAAAAGACCCATTCTTTTCCCTCAAGGCACTGTGAATCAGGCAAGTAATCACCAATTACAGTTCAGCGTAACAAGTGCCATCTGTGGACAAAGGAGGGGTAAGCCACCTGCGGTGTGGGGAGGAGAGAGGATGGCTTCCGGGAAGGCTCACTTCAGCGGGACCTTGAACGAGGAATCGGGGGAAAGGGGAATGAGAAGGGACGAGGACCAGCCCAGGATGTCAGATAGAGAGACAGGGAGGGAGAAAAATGATTAAGATGAGGTCATGAATCGTGGACCACGATGAGACATGTGGACCATACTCAAGGGGCGACATGGGAACCACCTCAGAGGCACAGAGACCACTTAAGGATCTTTCACAAGAGCCTAGGCATGAGACGGTGCTGGCTTGAAATATGGAGAAAAGAGGACCCAGCTGACTAGACCTGATCAGACTTGGTGACCAACTGGTTGAGACCGTGGGGGTACAGAAAGGAATCTCAGATTGCATCCAGTTTGGGGCTCAGGCAACTGGGTGATTGGTGGTGGCATTAAGTGAGATAGAGAGCAGAGGAGGAGGAATAAGTTCTGGTGAATAGGAAGAGTTCAGATTGGACGCTCCGGGTTCAAGGGACCCAGAATCCAAGTGGAGATATCCAGTAGACAGGCAGACGGCCATGCCTTATAAATCTAAAACACTACAGTTTGATCCCTGGTATTATTTCAGGGGTCTTTATAATTTAAAAACGAATGACTCCATGATATTAAATTATTTGCAAATCAATAATTATCAGACAAATACCTAATGGGGGGCATATAATGACTCGTAAGTACGGAGAAAAGCACAGCAAGAACCATCGTGCAGGCATCCATTACGCAGGCAACTCACAGGCCTGAATACGAACCCAGGGTACTTAACCGTGTGTTCTCTTCATACTCAAATAAATCTCTGAAAGAGAGGAAATAGCCCTGCATTTAAGTCAAGGTGTTCTTTGCGGTGTGATTGCAATTGATATATTGCTAATGCACCGTCTGACAATTTGCGATTAAAAAAACCAAACAAAACCACCTAGTACTTCGCTATATCACAGTTCATGATTACTACAGCCTGCTTTGTGCACTTAGAAACACTTCTTAAAAGCCGACATTCACCATCCAAAGCAACGATGAAATAGCCCATTTTTCCTGTGCTGTTGGCATCCCATTATTGGCAAAACAGAAGAAAATGCCGAATTGTTAACGAACTGGGTGAATTTTAATTTCTGTGGGCACCTTGGGAGAAGGCAACGTTCCCCATTCAATGTCGCACGTGTAATTGTCTAAACCAATGAAATGCTCTCTACCAAATCCTACCGTATGCATCTGTCGCCGTCAGTGAAAACAGAAATGAAGACGTCATTGGGGACCGATTGTCCCTTCATCCGTCACTAATGCTGCCAATCTGTTAAAGTAATATTTGTCTTTATCTGGGTTCATAGTTCCCACACGCTTGTCCTGGAAACAGCACCCCAGTTACTGGGGGGGGGAAAAAAACTCCACCACGTTATCTAGCTGAAAGAGCAAGGCAAATAATTCGAATCTGGCAAACGCCAGTTGTAGTTCAGTCGGACAACCACTGCTCAGACTTTTGCTTTTATTTTGTGGCTTTTTTAAGGCCACCACCGTAGGAATATTTTGGGTCGACATTAGACACGGCAGAGTTCCCCTCCTGACGATTGTTTGTCCCTCTCAGCTCTATGTCTTTACATTCTTTTCCCGTCCATTTTCCCTGAAAGCTTTAAAAAAAGGGTTCAGCGGCCTCTAGGGCATCAACACGGCCCTTGCAACGCAGTATGATTGACAATAAAGGGAAGGGAATGGTCAATTTTCTTGTGCATGTTACGGAATAATCAAGTATCGTTGGTTGAGACTGGTTTTCATCTCAGGACCAAGCACCACTGCATTCTTTGACCATGGAGGTGAACCCTGGGATACCTGATCTGTTGTTTCCATCGAAGCCAGCAATAATTCTGGGGACCGTTCCATACAGAGCTCGTTAGGGTCAAGGGTAAAGCTTCGGAATCAAAACCATTGTATCCTTTTTATGCTTGGAGACCTTGGCTCCTGACAGGCCCCCAGATTCCAGAGGCTTAGCTCTGCTTATTGTTGTGGTTTCGTTTGAGAGCAGCTTCATTCAGTCCGGGGGGGCCCCAGGATCAGTATAAAACGGGGTGGGGGGGGTGGAAATGAGGACCGCAGAGCAGAATTCAGAGGAAACGTCATCATGCGGTCTTGAGATTCAGTGCAGATCCGAAAATGTAGTTCCAAGAGAGAATAAGTCAGGTATAGTTAAGGTATTTTCTTCTTCTTGGCACGATGATATATGCACGTGTGGCTGGGGAGGGGATTAGAAATTTCAGATTTTCCACCTTTCTCTACTCATCCATTGCTGGGGATTCCGTATCCGTATCCGTGTGGTACCTTCACTGGTTTCTGTCTCTGGACACCAACAGCAGAGAACCTCTGTCGCCTGCTGGGTGACCCGTACAGAAGATAAGTGCTGTAGGAATTCAGAGGGTGATGACTTAAGTAATCTCTAACCCCTGACGTGGGGCACGAATGCACGACCCCAAGACCAAGAGTCAAGGGCCCTACCAACTGAGCCAGCCAGGCAGCGCCCCCGGAGGGTGATACGTTTTCAGGAGAACCAGGCTGATCTAGAAAAGCTGGGAGCTTGAAGCTAATGCTAGATGGCTCTGAAGCCAGCCTCCCTGGGCTTGAGTCTTGACTTTGCCACTTCCTAACTGCGACATGGAGAGCAAGTTATTGACCTCGTTACACCTCAGTTTCCTCCTCTGACAGGGGGTGATAGGAGTATCTACCTAATAGGATTCTTATGAATATTAAATGGGTTCGGACTGATAAAGCGTTTAGTGCCTGGCACATGGGAAGTACTATCCTGGTGTTGAATCTCCTTAAATACAACTTTGTTGGATTCCCAGGATGAAACTCTTGACTGGTGATACAGTTGTACACAGAATGGTCACATTTTTTTATGCTCGTTTCTAGTCTCATGGCAGCAGTTGTAATCATTCCACAGTGTTAGGAAAATGTAAAGAAGGTCACAGAGAAGATAGCACAAAGATCGCACCAGAAAAGAAAGCCATATAATAACAGTACTGACTTCGAGTGCTTAAGATAGACCCATTTCACATAGTTCAACTTTTATTTCCACTAAGGCAGCTTCTAAATTGGTGATCCGTCAGACAATCTACATACAGAGGCTCACACATGTAAAATCCCCTTTTGGTTTGGGCTCCGTAAACGACAGACCCATGAAACTCAAAGGGGAGGGGAAAGTGAAGCCCGGCCAATAAAGGAGGTGCCTGACATCAGCCACCGGTTTGGAGCCAGTGGGCGGCAGGCAGCGATTGAGCTAGAAGGGTGAGCGTGCGGGGAGTGGTTAGTGGTGTCCCTGGAAAGTCCTGGTATGTATATTTGGCTGGATCCCCGTGGGCCGGTGAACAACAGAGAACTTTTCTGTTGGATGATGGAAGCAAAAAGAGGGGTATCGTTCCACTTTCCTCAATATCTGTCTTGGTCTTTGTTTTTTTAAAAATGTTTATTTATTTGAGAGAGAGAGAGAGAGAGCCCGAGGGCGTGCAGGTGGAGCAGGGGAGGGGCGGAGCGAGAGGGAGAGAAGAGAATCCCAAGCAGCCTCTGCGCTGTCAGCACATGAGGCTCAATCTCAGGAACCCTGACGTCATGGTCAGAGCCGAAATCAGAGTCGTCTGCTTAACCGAGACACCCCCCCCCCGGGCGCCCCGCCTTGCTCTTGATGATTACAATTGGAGTCGACAGAATCAAGAAATATAAATAGGAATCAAATACCAACTGGGCAATTTGTGACCTGAGTCGGTTTTTTTTTTTCTGCCAGCAATTTCTTGATCCTTCGTCGGCAGACGTCGTATCTACCGGCCCGTCTCGAATGAGTTTTGCTATAGACTCAGACGCTTCTTTCTCGACTAACGCTATTGCTGAATTCGTAAAGTTCAGAGCTAAATAAACCCGCCAGGATTTGGGACACTTACCTGGGCCGGGCTGATCTCTTTCTACGCCTTTGGTGCTCACACTTGGAAAAAATCCCATAACCAGCCCCCTCTGCCCACGGAATGTTATGTTAGTGAGACTGATTTCTGTCTAGAACGTGTGATAGTATGAAGGGGTGGGCAACAGGAGGGCCACAACCTATCATGGGACCTGAATTGTACCCTTATTGATGACATGTTTGAGTTATGTCATACCTCATATTTTCCTAGTCTTCTGGTTAAGATAATGACTGCAATTTTACACGTGAGGAAACTGAGGGTTAGCAAAGGAGAGCGAAGTCATTTGCTTAAAGTCACCGATGAAGGTAGCAAAACTGAGGGTCGGCTTTATAATTCCGAGGCCAGCTCTCTTTTCTATCACCCAAAAGCCACCTCTTGGCTTCACTTCTAATGTCCCCTTTGCTTTATTTTTTTTATCTTTATTTTTGAAAGTTTATTTATTTATTTTGAGAGAGAGAGAGCGTGCGAGCAAGTGGAAGAGGGGTGGAGAGAGAGGGGGAGAGAGGATCCCAAGGAGGCTCCCATGCTGTCAGCACAGAACCCTCCTTGGGGCTCGATCTCAGGAACTGTGAGATGGTGACCGGAACCGAAATCAAGGTGGGATACACTTAACTGACTGAGCCACGCAGGAGCCCCTAGTGTCCACTTTAAAAAATACAACTACCCTTGGGAGCGGGAACACATCTAACTTTCCATAAGCGATTCGCACCCTAGTATAAATTGGAGAATCCCCTCGATTTTTCTCAGTGACAAGAAGCTTAGAAACAAAAAAAATCTCAGGGTGGAATGTTAAAGGCCATTTCTGCCAAGGTGGGATCCTCTAGGAACAGGGGTAGGTTTTTTTTTTTTTAAGTCATCCTACACCCGACATCGGGCTCAAACTCACAACCCCCGAGATCAAGAGTTGCACGCTCTACTGACTGAGCCAGCCAGACGCCCCGAGGAATGGAGTGTTACTGATGGGCCAGAGAGAGAGTCATCTGAAGCTCGAGAGAAGGGTCCAAGTATAATGCTGCCTGTCAGGCTTCTGGAAGGCGTCAGGGAGAGAGGGCGGCAGAAGGTGGTGGGGACACTCAGAGAGGGAGGAGGAAGACCAGAGGAAAAGGAAAGAAGGGCTTATCAAATATGTTTTCCCACTTGGCAGTTTTTCTCTGTTTCAGCTCATAGCTGCTAGAATATTTTGGGGTATGCCATGATTTTAGATATTGAGCGACCAGTGCTGTGGGCAGTGAGCAGAGCTTTACCAGGCAACGGGGCTAGCTTCTTTTTCTCTCCCGCTGTCGGGCATTTTCTCCATATTTCACTCGTTCCGGTGGCCCCAAGGTTACTCTGGGATCTGTACCTGACCCTTCTGCCACTTACAAGACAACTTGACCCAGCCACATCACCGTGTACCACTCCGAAGTGGATGAGTTCTCAGACACACATAAATGCTAAGTGCTCAAATGGACCCAGCGCAATTATAAAGAATGTTCTCCGGAATTTCCTTAGACATTACAGATCCGCTCTTGTCTAGAACATTAAGCAATCCGTTCAGCCCTGCATTCCTCCCGAGACAAAGCGTGCGTTCTGAAAAGGCCTACGCCGCGGATTGGCGGGGGTGGAGGGGGGGAGAGAGCAACCTCACAGTGTGCGGAAACCCATGAAGCCCTCTGAGCATCGCAACCCCCCACCCATCCCGGTTCCACAGCTGTTAGTTTGAGCGAAAACATATTAAGATGCATTTTCCTAGGAGACAGCAATGGAGGGTCACTGTTGCCTTTGTTTATCTTTTATGTGTGTTGGTCGCCGAGCCCCCGATCTCCCTCCAGCCCACCCCCTCCCTTTCTCCATCTACGCCTTCTCTACTCCTGGGTCCTCAGCCCCTGCCTGGGCGTCCTCTCCCAGCTGAATTCAGCTGGCCCTCCCACCCCTGCATTGTCCTCTCTTTGCTTCTTCTGCTTGAAGGGCTATTAGTCTAATAGGAGCTAGTAAGAGCTTTTAGGAAGAGGCAGTGAATATTGCTTTTGCAGAGGCCAAACAAGTCTTCTCTGTGAGCAGCGCAGCGGTGCTGGAGGGGACAGGGAGAGCTGAGTCCGGCCCCCCCACCCTGCCCCCCGCGCTGTCCCCCAGCTGGCAGAGGGGCTCAGCGTTCCTCGTCTGTAAAACAGGAAGCTCTCTCTTTGTGGGAGGTGGCGAACACTGTTTATACGGGAGAATTGAGGCTGGGGGTGGGAGGTATGGTTGTCCCGAACGTCACCTTTTCTAAAGCCTAAAACTCGAAGAGCGCACTTTTGAAAATTATAGAACCATTTGCTCACGGGAAATCATGGCAAGGGGCACCTGGGTCAGGCGGTTAAGCATCCGACTGGTGATTTCGGCTCAGGTCACGCAGTTCTCAGGATCGAGCCCCACGTCGGGCTCTGCACTGACAGCACAGAGCTTCCTGGGGATTCTTTCTCTCCCTTTCTCTCTGCCTCTCCTGCACTCTTTCTCTCTCTCTCAAAATAAATAAACTTAAAAAAAAAAGAAGAAGGAAAACAATGACAGCAACCCCCACACGCACGTAGCCCCAAATGAGAAAATCATCATTTACCTAAAATCTCTTTGCTCCGAACGACCTGACCCTTGGGAGATCTATCAGATAATATTCATTCTGAAGGCACTATGCCCAGAGAGGGCTTTTGCATCCCAGAGTAACAGGTAAAAGCTTGAAGTACCTCAATACTGAACAGATTCCATGTGATAACGATAATCAGACACAAAGGTAAGATTCATAGGTCCTATTCGCCTTGGGTCTCATCAACCCTAGATCAAAGTCGGGGCCTGAAATTAGAACATCGCAGTGCCCGTCCTGACTTCAGATTTAATTGGCTGTATTAGCCAGAGTCAAACTGATTGCTCTCCGTTGGCTTCCTCCTTTCCCAACACACACGCACACACACACACACACACACACACCCTTCCCTCTCTCCTTTGCCCTGGCGGTGACCCTGGGAAATGACCGGTATGGACCACATCACCCTTTCCCGCTGGCTTTTAATTGGGTTTGGTTAGCGGGAGACGCCAGCAGGAGGCAGGAGGGTGGGAAGAGAGAGAGGTGTACTTATCTCCCTCGCTCCCTCCCTGCCATTAGGGCCGATTTGGGCCATTACCGCGTTGCCACATCAACAGCCATGTTCTCTTCCAAGGCTGCCACTCTTCCTGATTCTAGCCCGGGGAAGGTGAGCCCCGAGCAGGACCCCACCATGTGTCAACAGCCTCTCCGTTCAGCTTTTCTCGCTTCCCCCGTTAAGTGTGCCATCTGTTTGCAACCCCGGGCCCGCCTGACACAGAGTCTGGCGGGTAAACACACCCCTCTTGAGTGTTTAACACGGAGCACTTTAATGCACTGGGCTGGTTACTCAGGTAAGGGAATTGCTGGCGAGCCAAATAGGCCCCTCGACAACCCAGAGATTAGCAGCAGCAGGAAAACAGAACACAGAGGGAGAAAGGGAGCAGGGGGCAAGAGGGGAGGGTGGGCACGAAGCAGGCCCTGAGGAGCCGAAGTCCACCAGCCAAAACTGGCTCCCGAAGGGATCTGTCCAGCGAGAGGAAAGACACAGCCCCTGCCGGAGAAGCCACCCGAGGCAGATCCAGCTTCTTCCTCCTTCCACCCCGGCTCCCACCCCTTCCCTCCGTTCCATTGGCTGACGCAAGAGCCTCTTCAGAAGTTTGGCCCGCAAGGGGGTTGACCTCCCCCACCCCCTCGCCAAAAGCAAAGCAGAACAGAAGAAGGACAAGGAGAAGAAACCAAGAACAGGGGCGCCTGGGTGGCTCGGTCGGTTAAGCGGGGCCAACTCTTGGTTTCGGCTCAGGTCACCGTCTCACGGTTCGTGGGCTCCAGCCCCGGGTCGGGCTCTGCGCTGACAGTGCGGACCCTGCTTGGGACTCTCTCTCTCTCTCTCTCTCTCTGCCCCTCCCCCGCTCACTCTCCCTCAAACAAATAAACGTTTAGCGAAAGTAAAAGGAGGAACAAATCGGTCCAGAAGCAGCACAAGGCTGTGACACCTCGGTCAAGTTTACCAAGCCACGCTGAGCTTTTGTGTTCTTACGCGCAAAAGAAGACCGTTAATGCTTTACCTGCCCCATGGGGCTCTGAACCAATCCTAAATGACAGACTAGGTCGGAGTGTTTGGTAAACTCTTAGGAGCTATATAGACTAAGGTATCTGTCTGAGCGCCCTGGAGTTCATGAGCCTGCCAGTTTCTAATATTATCACTTTTGTTCTCAGGCGACCGCTTTTAGTGTAATACCTCAACCAAAGAAATGCCTTCACCGGATCGATTCTCTGAAACTGCCTGGGAGCCTGTTTGCAAGGAAAGGCAACGAAAGCACAGGGAAACGCAATCGTTTGTTCGTGATGCCCTGTCCACCCGCGACCAAATCAGGGGGTCCACGGGGGAAGGGGGGCACGGCTCCCGTCTTCGGCAGCCGGGCTGCATCTGGGGGCTCATGTGCCAAGCTCAGTGTGGCACGCGGGAAGAGTATGCCCCCTTAGCGGTCCCCACACCAGGCAGTGTTTCGGGAAGGATAGCAGAGAGCCAGATGGAAAACAGACACATCTCTGCACAAGATTAGCTTTCATGTCCCCTGAGCTCTCGTGAAGCCAGAAGCCAAGCTGGGGAGTCAGCTGCCTGCACAGAATCCCTGCCCCACCAGCAGGATGAGTTTGTTCAGAACCTGCTCTATGAGGACAGTGGAGATTGCCTTCAGCACCTGCCTCGTCCTTCCTCCTTTGGCGGTTCGCTTCTCCTCTGGTCTTCTCCCCAGGCGATTCCTTTCTTCCTTTCTCCTTGTTTTAATATCCATCTTCGAGAGGGATCTGAGGCCAGCCTTTTGAATCACCTGTGACTACATCCCCACGGCACTGGTTCTGGAATCTGGCTGCGTTTGAAACTAGCTGGGGTGTTGAAAATCCCCAATGCCTTGGCCGTACCCTGGGTCAATATCAGAATCTCTGGGGGCGGGACGTAGATATTGTTATTTTTTACAAGTTCTCCGGGGTGATGCCAATGTGAAGCCAAGGTCAAGAACCACTGCTTTAACTCCATCGCAGTGCGAAATTAAAGCCGTGCTCTTCCTGCTGAAGGAAAGTCAGAAAGAAAGCCTGTGGTAGGGCAGAGAATCTTCTTGAATGACAAGTGGGTTGCTTGAGAAGGATCTTGTAAGGTGATGAATAGTCAGGTCCTTCCACCCCAGACCGCCGTGCTTCTGGAATAGTTGCACGCCTCCCCAACTACTACCCATTCCAGTGCCAAAGCTGTGCCCTCCTCACAGCTGACCAAGCCTTGATTGGGGCAAGGGTAAGGGATCCAACTCTTTGTATACCACAGAAGCTCTGAGCCATAGGGGTTCATTGGCCTGTAGACATTATCTAAAATGAGAAGAGGGCGGGGCGCCTGGCTGGCTTAGTTCGTAGAGCATGTGACTTTTGATCTAGGGATTGTGAGTTCGAGCCCCACGTTGGGTGTAGAGATTACTTAAAAATAAAATAAAATAAAATAAAATAAAATAAATAAATAAAATAAAAATAAATGAGGGGGGGGGAATGAGAGCCTGAGAAGTTAAGAGACTTTTATGAGGTGCTACTGTAGATTTCTGTCAGAGCCAAAGGACTTCTTTCTTGCAATCCTACCATAGGTCCGTTCCCATCTCCCCACCATGCTCAGGCTTCTGCTGAAATCAGAGCCCGTTTTGAGAAATTTCTCTTTCTTTCTTTCTTTCTTCCTTTTTTTTTTAAGATTTTATTTGTTAGCAATCTCCACGGGCTCGAACTCACAACTCCGAGACCAAGAGTCGTATGCTCTTCTGATTGTGACAACCGGACGCCCCACGAGAAATTGCTGAAGGCTTTTGAAATGATGGTTTTGTACTAAAAGCCAGGTAAATAACGCGAGCCGGTGACAATGATTAGGAAATGTTTATGTCTTTTGTGTACGAGGCCATTTGTTTACTTGGCAAAGAGAGAGGAGCCCGTGATGTCACTGCATGTGGATGAAAAGCTCAAACATTCATCTATGCAAACTACATGAATGAAAGAAAAACATCTCTGTTTGCGAGAAACAAGTAGGATTACGTTAATTTGAGGGAGGCTCCCTATTAAATTGTGACACGTTGCGCCTTGGATCAAAAGCACTTGGGGAAGGGACGTAACTTTCACTCCCTTGGTTGAAAACGATTATGGAGAAGTTCTCAAGATCACATTCAAATCTCTATACACAGGTGACGGGCACCGAGATAACTGTCTTTGAAGGAAGAGTTTACTACTCATAGTTCCCAAGTGCAGTGGACATATCACATCACGCAGAGCCACATGGGAAGGGCCAGGGTTCATCGGGAAGCAGAAGGATTGAGGGGAGACCATGGGCAAAAGAATGGACAAGGCAAGATAAGCTTTAGGATTGGCTGGTTTGGATAATTTTAATGGGCTGTGGGCTACAGGGAGGTCCCCAGCTATCTGGTATGTAGCCCTGGGGTGATTTAGGTCACAGGGAGATCTTGGTGTGAGTTTGCTAAAGCAGGTGGTTGGTGGTGGGGTCTAGGGATTGGTTGATTTGCATGTGAAAGGTGTGCTTTGAGGGGGTTGTGGACTCTGTATTAGTGATCCCTGGGATCACTAATCTTTCCAGGATTAGCAAAGCCTCAAGATGTCAAAACGCCATAAGATACCAAAAATTAAAAACATGATGGCTACAAAGAAGAATTTTCCGTTCTGTCTTTACTGCAATAGTAATCTTCATCTTGGGGGTCCTGGTTGCAAAGCAAACCCTTTCCTGGTGAGAATCCCCAATATAAGGTAGTTTTGTAAAATGAGACTTTAGTTTATCGAGTCATTGTCTCGACAACCAAGGACAAAGGACACTTGAAAATCCAAATCATATCCAAAACATATCCTCGAAAATCCAAAACCATATCCTTATGGATCCAAGAGAACTTTCTTTGTAACCATTAAAAAGGCTCCATACTTAACTCAACTTTGAGGGACATACTGTATTGACAGTCACATTAATCTGCCCCAACACCTTTCTTCAGCTGATGAACAGCAAGTATTACCTTTTTTTTTCTATTGATTTTAGAAAGCTAACCTCTCACAAACAATACGCAGTTGACCTTTGAACAATGTGGGGGTTAGGGGCGCCAACCCCCTGCGTGGTCAGAAATCCACACATAACCTTTGACTCTCCAAAAACTTAACTACTAATAGCCTACTGTTGACAGGAAGCCTTACCAGTAATATAAAATCGATGAGCACATATTTTGTATGTTATAGCATCGCATGCTGTATTCTCACAATAAATTAAGCTAGAGTAAAGAAACTGCTATGAAGAAAATCATAAGGGGGCGTCTGGCTGGCTCAGTTGGTAGAGCCCGCGACTCTTGATTCAAGGTTGTGAGTTTGAGCCCCACAATGGGTGTAGAGATGATTTAAAACGATAAAATCTTTAGGGGCGCCTGGGTGGCTCAGTTGGTTGAACATCCAACTCTTGATTTCGGCTCACATGGTGATCTCCCAGTTCGTGGGATCGAGGCGCGCTTTAGGCTCTGTGTTTCAAGCGCTGAGCCTGCTTGGGATTCTCTCTCTCTCTTCTCTCTCTCTCCCTCTCTCTCCGCCCCTCCGCAGCTCACGGGCTCTCTCTCTCTCTCTCTCTCTCTCTCTCTCTCTCAAAAATAAATAAATAAATACACGTTTAAAAATCTTTAAAAACAAAAGAAAAAAAAGAAAATCATAAGGAAAATAGTTTACAGTATTGTATTGTACATATATATACACATATATACATATACACACAATATAATACATGTATATAAGACACTATATATATACATACACACACATATATATATATATATGTGTGTGTGTGGTTGTGTGAAAATCTGTATATAAGTGGACCCACACAGTTCAAACCCTTTTTGTTCAGGGTCAGCTGTGTATGGAATCAGCAATAAAAGAAGTCATTCTTTTCTCTTTTCATCTACTCACAAAACTTTCCATACACCCACAAGACCGCATGCCTGTGCGCGCTCGTGCCTCCACAAAGGGTTTTACTAAATACCCTGAAATATTACTTTCAGGGATGCTTATGTAGGTCACTCAACTGATTGAAGACTCAAGTAATTTTATGTGTGTGGGGGGGGTGGGGGCGGATGGGGGTGCAGGTGTCTTTCACTGTGTCCCTGGCCAGACACACAAGGGGAGAGGAGTCCACTTTTCTCCGGGGAGTATCTGGCATAGCACAGGGTTAAAAGCAGCATCATTCCCAGCAGCCCCGGCGCACATTGTCACTGCTCCACGAGCAGGTGGCTATTTACAAAGGTAGCGTTCGGCGACAGCCGCCCAGCATTCGAAGACTTTTCGGAAGAATCATGGCTCCTTCCAAACCTTATTCGGGTCACTGGAGCTGAGGTTTTCAGGATCCTTGAAATCTTTTCTGGGGTGGAAAGTAGCGAGAATTCCCCAACAGAACATAGTAAAGTGTGGAAATTGCTTCTGGCGGGGGGTAGCGGCTCGGTGAGGGCCTGAAAAAGCCGTAAGGGTGTGCTGAGCTGCCTATAAGGGAAGCCATGCGCGCCCCGACAAAATAGAGCGGCACACAATGGGACATTTCATGGCCCACAAACTGTCCATTACCAGTTTGGAGAACGGGGGCACAGACTTTATTTTTTCCCTGATTTTGTTTATTTTTGTTTTGCTGAGCATCTAGGGCCTACTGAGGCACGCCCACCCGTCTCCCCCCCAACCCTGGCTTTCTCTTCTTCAGATTTTCTCACATTTCTGTCCTCTCGGACCCTTTGTTTCCCTTGCCCACGGTCCTGCCACTTCTCTCTTCTCCTGTTATCCGCCAACAAATAATGAGATCAATATTGAATTATATTGACTCGGTGTTTACTAATATTAATAACTTAGCCGGATAGGGAGCAAAGAGGCGGGACACCCAGCCTCTGACCTAAGGAATAGGTAAATTAGACCCTTCTAGGACTCGGTATAGACTCACCTTTTTTAATACCCGCGAAGCCTGCCTTTCAGGAGACTGTAATTATTAGTAAAAGCATCAGCCGGTAGCTTGCCTGGGGAGCCTGCAAGGGAGAAGCTTCCAGGGCTGCCTCTGGTGACAGAAAGTGGAGAAGGACGTTTGGGGGGGGGGGCGGTCACAGGAGCCATGGGATTGCATTCCCAGAAGGAGGTCCGGGAATCAGGCCAAAGCACATAGAGTCATTCAGAAAGGAAGGAGATATTGTCCTTTGCTCCCTGCTGAAAGTAGACTAGAAGACCGGAGACAATATGCAGAGATGGAATCAGACGTTCTAGAAGTAGCACAGCACTAAAACAAAAGAAGGGACTCAAAAATGGGGCGCCTGGGTGGCTCAGTTCGGTTGAGCGTCCGACTTCGGTCAGGTCATGATCTCACGGTCCCGTGAGTTCGAGCCCCGCGTCGGGCTCCGCTCTGACAGCTCGGAGCCTGGAGCCCGCTTCAGAGTCTGGGTCTCCCTCTCTCTCTGCCCCTCCCCTGCGCTTCCCATCGCATTCTTCTTCATGGCCCAGTTGGAGATTGATGGGAATGCGCCATAGGTATCTGTGTCTGCTTGGGCATTTACATCAACTTGCGTATAAGCTTTCAGAAAATTTCGTGTGCCCCTGAATGTTTTATCGGCGTTATTATTGTTATGATTCCGAAGGAAAAGATCTATGGAATCTCAAATCATGCATGACTCTTCTTGACATGCGCTGTCACAACGATTTCTTTTATGGAGCTACTGAAGGCGAGCTCTGGAAACAAGATTTTTCTCCACAGGCACTGTAGAATAATGCTTACGCCAAAAAAAGAAAAACGGTGACCTTATTAACCCAGTTCCTTCCACAGAAAATTCCCACAAACTGTCAGCATCCCACGGATTCCACCCACGTGCAAGTCCTAGTGCGATACTTTGAGCAAAGACATTTGTCTCCTTCCGTGTGGCTGCTGAAACCACCTTCAGGATCGAGAGCTCTGTGATTAGACGTAAAGCTGTAAGTCCCTCGAGGAGGAGAAACGGGAGGTTAGTGTCGCAGGACCACACACGGGTAGTGAGCGTTCCACTCGGTGGGTATCTTTGTAAATCAGATCGATCATTTACAAGAAACGGGGGCACCTGGGTGGCTCGGTTGCTGGGGTGTCCAACTTCGGCTCAGGTCACGATCTCGGGGATTCACGAGTTCGAGCCCCGCGTCGGGCTCTGTGCTGACAGCTCGGAGCCTGGAGCCTTGCTTCGGATACTCTGTCTCCCTCTCTCTCTGCCCCTCTCCCGCTCGCGCTCTGTCTCTCTCTGTCTCTCAAAAAATAAACAAACCTTTAAAAAAATTTTTAATAAATAAATAAGTAAAAAGAAATCGACGTGTCTCTGTATGTGCCAGTACAATGCTTCTTTCATGATTATAGATTTGTGCAGTATATCTTAAAATCTGGCATTTGGGGGGCACCCGGGTGGCTCACTCAGTTAAGCATCTGACCTCAGCTCCGGTGGTGATCTCCAGTTTGCGAGTTCGAGCCCCGCATCCAGGCTTCTGCTGTTGAGCTCCGAGCCCGCTTCCGATCCTCTGTCTCCCTCTCCTCTGCCTCCCACCCCCTGCTTGCTCTGTCTCTGTCTCTCTCTCTCTCAAAAGTAAATACATTTTAAAAAACGTACAAAAAATCGCACACATACGCCACCACCTACTTAAGCCGCCCCTGGGGCAGATACCTGAGAAGGACGCCAACGTTTTCTCCCCGGCCCAGGAACAATCTTAGCCCTTCCTGGGGGACACGTGCTTACCAGTGAGCATTTGAAAGAAGGAGCAATGGAAAGGCTCCCATGGCACCCATGGCCCAGCGTCAACTCAGTCCACCATCACTGGAGAGCAGCTCAGTGTTTACCCCTACTGCTCATGGGCCAGCACCGTTGCTTTGCACAGGGAAGGAAAACGTTTTCATAGGATGTGTACTTTTAACTCTGAGCAAACCACACTCTGTCCAGAGGAAGAGAGGCAGAGGCAGGCCCAGGACTTCTCTATCCGTTGCCTTGTGTTGGAGAATAAGGTCGCCCATGCGTGACCGCCCCTCCCGGGACAGCTAGGCTCACGGGGGGGATCCTTCATGGAGCTCTGGGGTGGAAAGAGATTGTGAAGCTGCTCCTTTTCGGGGACCTGCTCCAAGTTTTCCTCTGCTCTATCAGGGGTGATCAGAACCTGAATTAGAGACCTTACCTGTTGGACCCTCCGCCCAGGGTGAGGTGGCCTACCTCTTCTCTCCATCTGTCCCCGGGGCCTCCGAATGATCCTCTGTTGTCGTGGCTCTCTGCCCTGACGTAGGCGCCTCACATAGTACTATGGAGAGTTTTCCTTTGGGTACTTCTTCAGTTCTTAGCAATTTTATTTAATTTTGTTTTAAATTTTTTTTACACATTTCTTATTTTTGAGAGACAGAGAGAGACAGAGCGTGAGCAGGGGAGGGGGCAGACAGAGAGGGAGACGCAGAATCCATAGCAGGCTCCAGGCCCTGAGCTGTCAGCACAGAGCCCGACGCGGGGCTCGAACCCACGGACCGCGAGATCAGGACCTCAGTCAAAGTTGGACGCTTAACCGACTGAGCCACCCAGGTGCCCCAGTTCTTAGCAATTTGAGGTAAGAGTTTCTTCTGCCAGTATCTCGGGCGAAAAAAAGAGGGTATGCTTATCACATATACATCATATATATCACATATCATGTAAATGTATCTGCGCGCATGTATCCAAACAGCATTTTGTTGTGTGGTCTTTATACACGGCACTCCTTACTCACGCAATAGCCCCACAGCAGATGTAGGGTCATTTCAAAGTTCTGTGAGGGAGAAGAGGAGCTTTCAATGAGAAAGTACCAATAAGTGGTTCTGGAAATCCTTGCCCACCTTACGTAACGTGTTTCTTTTATTATTGGAACAAAATTTTAAGTACAGGCAAAGTACAGAGAATAATACAACAAACAATCAAAAATGCGGAACACATGATTGAATTTTGTCGTTTGCTTCAGATTGTTTTGCACACACGAGACACAGTTACAGAGCTGAAGATTTCTCTGTGTGCTCTCTCCACTGCCACTGACCTTTCCGCGCTCGTTATTCTGAACTTGGCACCTTGGTATCTTTCCAGCCTGTATTCTCATGACTTTATCAGGTATATATTCGTCGCATGTTTCGCGCATATTCATACACGTGGTTCCATAAATGGCAGCATACATTCACACAATTGTACAACGTCCTCTTTTATTTCAACGTATCTCGGCATATTTTTGGAGGAGAGCCCGTGCCTTTATATACCAACCGTGTACGTCATCATACGAAGGTATCCCAATTTGACAAACATCAAGTTGCTATTCGTTTTCGCCATTACATTACAGTAATCCTGCGACAGGGCAGCACGCACGTGTCTCCTTGGACACAGGTGAAGGTTTCTCTGGGATCCATAACCTTAAGGTCAAGTTGCACCCGCTCTCATTTATACTCTCATTCACTGCGTTTGCGCGTTCCTAGCTGGCCAGACATCCATCAAAACTTGATATTCACCGGCTTTATTTTTAAATTTTTTTTAATGTTTATTTATTTTTGAGACAGAGAGAGGCAGAGCATGAACGGGGGGAGGGGCAGAGAGAGAGGGAGACACAGAATCTGAAATGGGCTCCAGGCTCTGAGCGGTCGGCAGAGCCCGACGCGGGGCTCGAACCCACAGACGGCGAGATCATGCCTGCTCCTGTCATTAACCGCTTTTTTTCCCCTGATTTGTCTACATATAATTGAGGTACCAATCTCAATTATAGGTCTTTATGTATTCTGGGTACCAATCATTCGATAGTTACACGCATTGCAAATATATTCTTCTCCGAAGAAGCGGTTCAACTTTTAATGCTATTTATGAAGATATTCTTCTAAATCGTTTCCTGGTAGTTTGGGTACATTATGGTGAAATTTACTTTTTGTCAATGGTATGGGGTAAAAATCTATTTTCCACATATGGATACCAAATGTTTTGATGGTACCCATTGAATAGTTTAGAATTTTCCCTTGATTTGTAAGGCGATACTAATTCTCAAATATCTGGTCTGTTTGAGGGGTCTCTATTCTAGTCTAATGATCTATTTATCTATTCTCATACTAACACGACTTTGTTTTAATCACTATAGCTTTATATAATTCTTTATATCTGCCAGAGGAAATGTTCTCTCCCATATTTTTTTTTTCAGAAATGTCTTGAATTTTCATTAGAGTTTTACTCTTTTGTATAAAACTTAGAATCAGTGTGTTAAATTACATAAAACATTGTGGTAGGATTTTGTTTAACATTGTGTTAAAGACAGGGGGGCGCCTGGGTGGCTCAGTCGGTTGAGCGTCCGACTTCGGCTCAGGTCATGAGCTCACAGTCCGTGAGTTCGAGCCCCGCCTCAGGCTCTGAGCTGTCAGCCAGAGCCTGGAGCCTGCTTCGGATTCTGGGTCTCCCTTGCTCTCTGCCCCTAACCCACTCGCATTCTGTCTCTGTCTCTCTCAAAAATAAATAAACATTAAAAAAAATGTAATTGTGTTAAAGACTAACTTGGTAAAAACTAACAACCTGAAACGATTGAATCTTCCTGGGGCATCTGGGTGGCTCAGACAGTTGAGCATCCCACTCTTGATTTCAGCTCTTGGCATTGTCTCTCTTTCTCTCTCTGCCCTTCCCTTGCTGGTTCTCTCTCTCTCTCTCCCAAATAAATAAATAAACTTAACAAAAATATTGAATCTTCCCATACTTGAACAGGCATAATACCTCTCCAGCAATCTAGGTCTTTGTTTTTTTTTGCCATCTTGCAATAATGTTTGATATATTTCCACACAAAAGTCTGCACAACATTTGTTGCGATGATTCTTAGTTAGGGTATAGTTTTGTTACCGTAAATGAGATTTTTTTTTTTCTAGTGTCTTATCCGATTTGCTATTGCGGACACATAGGCGTTTCCCTTATTATTGTCATGTTGATCTTACGACCGGGCAATTTTTGCCTGTTGTATAGATAATCCTGCCTGCCAGTAACAGCAAAATTCTCTTCTCCATTTTCGATTTTCTCTTGTCTTACTGCCTTCTCTAGACACATCAGTATAATATGAATATAAGAAGTAGTGGCTGATATTCCTCCCCTGATCCTCACTTTAATTTCTGCATTTTTTTCTAGAAAGGTCTTGAATCTTCATTAGAGGTTACTCTTTTACATAAACTTTAGAATCTGTGTCTTGAGTTACATAACTCCAAAGTTTAGCCATGAACTAAAATGGTTGGTATAGATTTTTGGTAGATTTCCACATTCTTTGTCAGGTTTAAGGCAGTTGCCTTCTTTACCTGGTTGTCGTGGAGGTCGCGTTTTTTTTTTTTTTTTTTTTTAACAAAGCGTAGGTTTTATTTGAATTGAATCATTTTCTGCACCTATTTCGTTGAACATATATCTTATTTCTCTGTACTGCGTTTGGGGGGATGGGTCTTTCTATTTACTATGATTTCTTCTAAATTTGGTTTCCTATTAGCCTACTACTTGAGAATTTTATTTTAATTGCTTATTTCTAATTTCTATCATTTCTGTTGGTTTCTGTTTCCATAATGTTTTATTAATTCTATTATTACCTCCATTCTTTAAGATATATATATATGTGCATATATATATATATATATCTTTGTATATATATATATATGTATTCTTTTTTGATTTAAGTAATCTCTAACCCAATGTAGGGTTCATACTCCCAACCCCAATATCAAGAATCATATGCGTTTCCAACTGAAACAGTCAGGCACCCCATATCTCCATTCTTAAGCTATTTTTTAATGTTTTGTTTTTTTTTTTTTGAGAGATGCGGGGAGAGGCAGAAGAGAGAGAGAGAGAGGGAGACAGAAGATCCGAAGCAGGCTCTGCATTGTCAGCACGGAGCCCAATGCGGGGCTCAAACTCACAAACCGTTGAGATTGTGACCTGAGACGAAGTCAGACACTTAACTGACTGGGCCACCCAGGCGCCCCTTAACTCTTTTAAATGTACATACATTTTTTCTTTCAGGTTACTTGGTTGTATCTTGTTCCTCAAAGGCGAACTCTCCATTTCTTTTCTTTTTTTTTTTATGTTTTTTATTTATTTTTGAGAGAGAGAGACAGAGCACGAGTTGGGAAGGGGCAGAGAGAGAGGGAGAACCCAGAATCCGAAGCAGCCTCCAGGCTCTGAGCGTTCAGCGCAGAGCCCGATGCGGGCTCGAACTCACGGACTGTGAGATCATGACTTGAGCGGAAAGTCGGACGCTCAACCCGACTGAGCCACTCAGGTGCCCCAAACTATATGACTTTAGATATGCTTCTTATGGTCCCTAAAAATCCACGTTAACAATGAAGGAAAGAAATAACAACGCCTATAAGATATGGAGTCACTCCAAGTAAGAAGCTGGAGGTTTTCAACTCTGAATACGTACTGGGTTGCCTATGATTGAGTGCCCTGGCCCATTCTTCTCAATGAAGGACTAACTCCCGGCCCATTTCACACTATCCTCAAGCCAAACTTGTGGTTTCCCCTCTTCCATACTCTTTGAGCTGTGCAGATTTTCCATGGACTACGTAGACTGTTGTCTGCTTTCCAAGTTTCTTCAACAGTTTTATTGAGGTATGATCGATCTCCATACATACAATACACCCAATGCATTTTATACTAAACGTGTTCAGTGGTACACAGATCATTATAATCCAATCTTAGAACAATTCCATCATCCCCAAATGTTCTCTAGTGCACATTTTCAGCCCATCACCAACACAGGAAGCCCTCATCTGCTTTTTGTCTCTAGAGCTGTACCTTTCTAGAAATTTCGTATGGAGGCAATCGTAGCAGAGGTACTCTTTTGTGTCTGGCTTCCACTATTTATCATAATGTTTTTGAGGTTCATCCACATTCTCGCACTTATCCGTAGTTCTTCTAGTTTATTCCCTTTTATTGCCGAGTAGTATACCGCTGTGTGGCTATATCACGTTAGGTTTATCCATTCACCAGTGGCTGGACATTCGAGTTGCTTCCGGTTTTGAGCTTGCGAACAACGCGCTGAGAACACCTGCATGCATGCCTTCATGTGGACATGTGCTCTCATTTCTCTTGAGTAGATACCTGGGAATGGAATTGCAAGGTTATATGGAAACTGTACGTATAACTGTTTAAGAAGATGTCAAACTGTTTTTCCGATGTGGTCGTATCGTTTTATGTTCTCGTCAGTAACGTATGAGAGATAGGAGTCTCTCCACAGCCTCTCAACACTTTGGATTGTCAGTCTTTTTTTTATCATAGCCATGCTAGTCGGTGCGAGGTGGTATCTTATGATTTTAATTCGTGTTGCCTCAACGACCAATAATGTTGACCAAGTTTTACGCGCGTATTAGAAATCTGTATATAATCTTTGGTGAAAGTGTCACATCTGTCCCCTATTTGTATTGGGTCGTTTGTCTCTTGTTATTGAGATGTGCAAATTTCCCAAACTCAAAATTGATTAAAGACCTAAGTGTGAGACTTGAAACCATAAAGCTTCTAAAGGAAAATGTATGCCGTAATCTCTTGGACATCACCCTTAGCAGCATATTTATGGATATGTCTCCTCAGGCAAGGGAAACAAAAAGCAAAAAAAAAAAAAAAATTATTGGGACTACATCAAAACAAAAAGCTTTTCACATCCAAGGAAACCATCAACAAAACAAAAAGGGAACCTATTGAATGGGAGGAGATATTTGCAAATGATATATCCAAAAAAGAGCTAATATCCAAAATATCTACTACTGTGGAAAACAGTATATATTCCACTACAGTATATAATTCCACTACTGGGGAATTGCCCTGAGAAAACAAAAACCTGTTTTTGAAAAGATGTACGGGGCCCCCGGGTGGCTCGGTCACTTAAGCGTCCGACTCGTGATTTTGGTTCAGGTCATGATCTCGCACACACTCTCGTGCGCGCTCTCCTCTCTCTCAAAATAAAAAAAAATAAACTTTCTTACAAAAGTATGCACCCTTAACTAAACAATCCATTTCAGACTAATACCAACTTAAATCTAGTAAAATGTAGCAACTTTCCTCCAGTGTATTTTCCTTCTCCTACTTTTGCTTTTTTGTCCTCACATATATTATATACATGTATGTAATACCTAGATGCTATATACCCAATAATACGTGTTATAATTATTTCTGTGAAGAACCGCATGTTTCTCAAATAATGAAGAAAAAGAAATGATAAAGAATACAGAAAGAAGAAATAAAAAGAATACGGAAACAATAAAAAAGTGAGATACACACACACAAATAGCTGCAGTCTTTTATAGATGCACCTGTATCCAATTCCCAGTATTCTTCGTTCCTTTTTGTAAATTTGAGTTAAAGTCTTGTGTCATTTCCTTTCAACCTCAACAGCAACTTCATTTAATATTTCTGAGACTTTGTTAATTTGTCTCAAGCATTTTTCCTCTCTGTTCTTTGCACTGGATAATTCTTTTTTTTTTAATGATTTTTTTTTTTAATGTTGAAGTATTTCGAGAGAGAGAGACAGAGAGACAGAGCACGAGCAGAGGAGGGGCAGAGAGAGAGGGAGACACAGAATCGAAGCAGGGCTCCAGGCTCCGAGCTGTGGGCACAGAGCCCGACGCGGGGCTCGAACCCACAAGCTGTGAGATCGTGACCTGAGCCGACCGTCGGTCGCTTAACAGACTGAGCCACGCAGGCGGCTTCCCCAATTCTCCCCTAGCTTTCACACCTTTGCTAGAAACCTCTCCTGGGTTTCTTCCACGCCAATGTGTAGTTTCTCCGCTCTCAAGACACGAGGGGGGTCTTATCTCAGCCCTTTTATGGTTCTGCCATTGGCAGGACCTTCCTGTTAAAATTTTGGTTTGTTTTTTCTGTTCACCCAGCGAGCTCAGCGACCTCGGAGTGCTGTGCATTTTCACTTGGTTCCTATCAGATGTGTTACTTGTAGCTGACCGAGCCCTAATTAAACCACATTCACCCCGAAATTGAGTCTTCCCCCCCCCCCACCCCGGCCGCCGACCCACTAGTTTGCATGGCCCGCAGCTCATGCTGGTAAAAGTTGCTTCTTACCCGTGAAGCCGGGAGCAGGGTAAGTCAGTAGACCCAGGAACAAAAGCCACAGACTCTATCTTTGGCCAATCAATCTGAAGCTCTAAAAATGGTTGTTTGGGGCCCTTGGGTTCAACGCCGGCTCTTTGGAGAAAGGATTCACCAAGGTCTTTATGCCTTCACGCCACAAGCTGACCTGTTTGCCGATTTTCCTTTTCCCTTCTTTCTTTCCCTGTAACAGTCTTAAGTTTCTCAGTCTCTCTTCTGCCTTCTGGTGCCAAGTATCACTTCCTCTTCACGCAGCCCAGATGCTGACTTGCAGCAGGGATAAATTTTCCCTACATCCGGGCGCCTGGGTGGCTCCGTCGGTTAAGCGGCCGGCTCTTGATTTCGGCTCAGGTCATGGGCTCCGGGTTCATGAGTTCGAGCCCCACGTTGGGCCCGGCGCTGATGGTGTGGAGCCTGCTTGGGATTCTCTCTCTCTCCCTCTCTCCCTGCCCCTCCCCCCCGCTCGGGCACAGGCGTGCGCACGCTCTTTCTCTCTCTCCAAATAAATAAACACTGAAAAAAAATTTCCCTACATAGAGTGAGTTTTTCACAGGCCCAATATTCTGCGTGATCATGGGATTATGTACGTATTTCATGAATAGGAAAAAAGTTCCTTTGACTGGAAGCAATCTAAGCTTTGGAACAATTGCATCCAAGAGGAGAAATCTGGCAGATCTGGGTATGGATAAGAGGCAAGGAGTCTACTTGGATTACGTGGAGGACAGAAAATTTGAGGTTGAGTAATTCACGAGGACCTTTCAATAATGAGTGCTAATGAATGGGGAGCTGTAAATCCCATAATTGCAAACCTCAATTCGCAAGGCAAGGAGGGGTCCAGGGCACCTGGCAAGAGGATGGTGTTAGTTCTAAGCAGCCCAGGGAGATACTATTTGCTGTTGCCCTTAAGCAAATTAGAAAAAAAAACGGAGCTCAGAAAATTTGTCCTCGTGATGGTTGCCGTAGAAGGCGGGAAGCTCTCAAGCCAATTGTAAATTGTTGTGCCATGATGGGTTTTACCAGAGAATGATTCTCCTTATTTAAGAGAGGCCAAATTGTTTCGTTGGTACTTTATACTATTTTCTTTGTCGTCAAATGCCTTTATTTTATTTATGTATTTATTTATTTATTTTAATTTTTTTAACGTTTATTTATTTTTGAGACAGAGAGAGACAGAGCATGAACGGGGGAGGGGCAGAGAGAGAGGGAGACACAGAATCGGAAGCAGGCTCCAGGCTCTGAGCCATCAGCCCAGAGCCCGACGCGGGGCTCGAACTCATGGACCGCGAGATCGTGACCTGAGCTGAAGTTGGACGCTTAACCGACTGAGCCACCCAGGCGCCCCTGTAGTCAAATGCATTTAAATACAGGAGCGAATCAGAACGATTCCCTGCCGAACCTTTCCCGCTCACACCATTCTTAGAGACCCGAGATTTCTGTGCAGGGCATCTGGTAACCCCATTCACACAGATCTGTTTGTATTTCAATTCACAGCTGAGGGGAACTTGAGGTCTGACAAATTTCAAAATTTCCAAGGACCCCAAGGGATAGGATTTCTTCTTCTTTTTAAAAAAATGTTTGTTTGTCTGTTTCTTTTAAAATGTTTATTTTTGAGAGAGAGAGCATGAGCAGCGGAGGGGTGGGGCCGGGGGGGGGGGAACAGAGGGTCCCAAGCAGGCCCCGCACTGACAGCAGCCAGCCTGATGTGGGGCTCGAACTCACGAACTGTGAGATCATGACCTGAGCTGAAGTCGGATGCTCAACCAACTGAGCCACCCAGGTGTTCCCCGCTGTTTATTTTTGAGAGACAGAGGGAGAGAGAGGGAGAGAGAGAGCAGGGGAGGAGCAGAGAGAGAGGGAGAGAGAGAATCCCAAGCAGGTTCCACAGTCAACACAGTGTCTGATGCAGGGCTTGAACCCACGAATGCCGCGATCATGACCTGAGCCAAATGCCCAACTTACTGAGCCACCCAGGTGCCCCAAGATTTCTTTCCTTCTTTCTTTTTCTTTCTTTTCTTTTCTTTTCTTTCTTTCTTTCTTTCTTTCTTTCTTTCTTTCTTTCCTTCTTCTTCTTCCTTTCTTTCTCTCGAAGGAATGCAGATAGTATCCTGAAAATAACAAGAGTGTGGGGAATCTCTACTCCATTCCCACAGTCTTGTGGATCCCACCAGGATTCTGAACCAAAGTCAAAGGCAGGGTTCCTCTGGGCTGGCCTGGGGTTGTAGGCCGGGGCAGAGGCAATTAGGGTCCATCCTGGGATGAATGATAAGGGAGTGGAGAGTGTGGGGAAGCTTCTATAGAAGACTGAGTAGGAGAGCTATTTTCACAGTGTTTCTTGAAAGCGTTCTTTGAAAATACAGCCCCTCTATGTCGGCGCTATAACAGCTCATTAAAAACCAAAGTTTCAGAGCAGTTTGAACCTTTTCATTAACACTACACTGCGGAAGGTCGCTTGGTGTTTTTTTGTCATTGGCATTTCAAAGGAAACTCTAAAACGGGTCGCAAATATGAGGTACCTCATTTCCTTGCTGCTTAAGACACCCATTTTCCCGTTCTGAAATTGAGACACGTTTTTCACCCAGCCTATTCATTTAATGTGGTAGTACCCTCCATGTCCTTGAAAAACGTTTAGTACATCAAGGATGTATCTTCAGATCTATGGGGTCTTAGAACAGAAGTGACGGTGAAAGCGTTAAGAGCAGGAACTCTGGCTCAGACAGAACCACATTTAAATAATTGCTTCATCAAATACTGGTTCTGTAACCTTGGGCCATTTACTTAATTTTTCTAAGCTTGAACTTTCTCATTTGCGACATGGGGATGCTCATACCTATTTTGCAGGGTTTTGAGAATTAAGCGAGGTAATATATAGCAAATAGGAGTGAGCGGCCAATTAGCTATTGTCGTGCTGTACTCATTTTTCTTTCCTCTTCCACCCAGGGAGGCCAAATATCGTCCGGCTCCTACTCCTAAGGGCCGAGGGAAAATTGATCAAACCACTAGTATATAGAGAGGATCTTTTATGTATTCAGCACAATAGGCGCTTTGAGGAAAGTTACTGAATTATGCTACGGTCCCTGCCCTTTGGGAGCTGATAACCTAGTTGAGGACAAAAGTTAAATTCATAAATGACCAGAGGGGCACCTGGGTGGCTCACTCTGTTCAGCTTCAGACTCTTGATTTCGGCTCAGGCAGGTCACGATCTCATGTTTCGTGGGTTCGAGCCCCGCATCGGGCTCTGTGCTGACAGCTCAGAGCCCGGAGCCTGCTTCGGATTCTGTGTCTCCCTCTCTCTCTCTTTCTCTCTCTCTGCCCCTCCACCACTTGCACTCTGTCTCTCTCTCTCTCAAAAATAAATAAACATTTAAAAAAAAAAGACACCTCACAAATGACCAGAGAACGTATTCTTTTATCATCGATATTACGTCATTTAGCCTCTATAATTATGTACATCAGAATAAAAGCGACTCAGCACTCTTTAAAAAAAACCAAAAAGGACTCTGGTTCATGGGAATAACATGGATTCTGGAGTCAGATGAGGATTGAAATCCTTATTCTCTCACTTCCTGGCTATGTAACCTTGGTAAAGTTACCTGACTTCCCTGAGCCTTCATCATCCTGTTGATACGGGCGTGGGTAATGGTATCTACGTTACCGGGTTGCTATAGGAAGTGGATAAGAAGGTCCATGGCCTCTACCTGGTGCTTAATGGGTAGCAGTGATTACTGGATATATCTTGGTTTCCTCCGGAGCACAGCCCCTAACTCAGCGATCTGTACAGAAAGACATAATCAGCAAATGTTTACTGAGCTGAAAAATTCGCATTTGTTCTACGTTTTCTTCTCCCGGCTGTTTGAGTCACTGCTGCGATATGTAGCCTTGCGCCGATCGTCCAGGGGAAGTAAGTCGGTGGCCAGTTTGTGGGCTGTTACATTTTCAGAACCCATACGACCTGGAAAAGATTTTTCTTGAGAAAAACAGCAAATTGCCAAGTTCCTCAGTGAGTTCTCCTACGAAGGAGATCACTTTCTGGTTATTTTGTCGGGGGGACATTTGATTAAAAAAAAAAAAAAGCCTCTCTGTGAACACAATATCCTAGGCTTAATCTTGTGCTAATTAGAGCTGGGCTTTCTTAATTCATTTCATAAACATGTGTAAGCTCCCACAGCGTACGAGGAATTGTGCTAGGGCCTATGTGGTAACAAAGATATAGAAGAAGTATTCTCTAATTTTCAAAGGGGTTTCGTCCCAGAGAGAGGTACAAAAATAACCAAAACATAAGGTAGAATATTATTTTTTTAAATTTTTTTGAGGTTTATTTATTTTTGAGAAGAGAGAGACAGAGCATGAGCAGGGGAGGAGAAAGAAAGAGGGAGACACAGAATCTGAAACAGGCTCCGGGCTCTGAGCCGTCAGCACAGAGCCCGATACGGGGCTCGAACTCACGGACCTCGAGATCATGACCTGAGCCGAAGTCGGATGCTCAACCGACTGAGCCACCCAGGCGCCCCATGAATATTATTAAGTGGCTTAAGAGAGGCACAATGTGCTTTAGGAACATGAAAGATGAAGAGATTGAGTTCTGTTGGAGAAACTGAAAAATCTGGGTGGAAATGGGACCTAACTTCAACTTGTAATATAAACTGAGATCTCTGTAAGCGGTATTGGCTACTCAAAGTTTGAAGTTTTATCTAAATCTTATGTCTGCCTTCCGTGGAATTATCCTTATTTTTGCGACTTTGCAAACAAGACTGATCCCCAGCTTTGACATAGCAACTTCAGTAAACCCTTTCTTTCTTTCTTTCTTTCTTTCTTTCTTTCTTTCTTTCTTTCTTCTTTCTTCCTTTCCTTTTCTTTCTTTCTTTCTTTCTTTCTTTCTTTCTTTCTTCTTTCATGTTTATTTTTGAGAGACAGAGTGTGAGTGAGGGAGGAGCAGAGAGAGAGAGGGAGACACAATCCAAAGCAGGCTCCAGGTTCTGAGCTCGATTCGGGACTCAAACCCATGAACCGTGAGATCGTGACCTGAGCCGAAGTCAGACGCTCAACCGATGGAGTTACCCAGGCGCCCTAGCAAATATTTTCTTTCTTAAGCTTCCCCATAACCTCCCTTCCAGAAGCTGGCACCCTTTAGGAGACTGACTTGAAATATACCAGTCTTCTTGATTCGTGACTGAAGTGAAATCTGTTATGTTACGTTTGTATTTTCTAAGGATAAAAGTTGTGAATTGGCTGTTTCTGACAACCTTATTTTGCTTCCTAAAATATCTCAAATTTATCATTAAGACAAATTTCAAAAAGAAAACACAAAAATACATGTGACTTTAAAATATAAAGATTTAGGGGGCGCCTGGGTGGCTCAGTCGGTTAAGCGTCTGACTTTGGCTCAGGTCATGATCTCATGGTCTGGGAGTTCGAGCCCCACACTGGGCTCTGTGCTGACAGCTCAGAGCCTGGAGCCTGCTTCCAATTGTGTGTCTTCCTCTCTCTCTCTGTTCCTCCCTTGCTCTCTCGCTCTCTTTCTCAAAAATAAATAAACATTAGAAAATATTTTTTTTAAACTATAGATAGTTATGAAGTATGTAAAACCAAGCACTTATAAAAGCTGTGTCTCAAGGGCTCCTTTAGAGGATTTTTTCTGGGAGACAGGTAAGTTAAGGCTTCTTAAAATAAATGTTTAATGAAGTTTGGATTAAAGACCCCTTCTTCTTTTCTATTTCTCGGTAACTCTCCTTCTAGTAAGCATAGGCATTCGTAATTAGGATCATCTGTCTCAAATTTTCTTCTCTGCTGATTTGTTGTGGATAAATGCTTCTAAAAATCTCTGGAAGGCAAATGCTAGTGGGAGGCAGTTTCCATGGTGACTTCAGGGTTTGTATTGTTGTTTTTAGACATCATAAATATGAGGGCTGCTTTCGCCGGTTACTGCGCATATCTTACTCATGGTATGAAAGGTCGTAGGGTAGATGGTGAGGAGGGTATGGGCCCCGTGGTCTGGGCCCCCTGTGATACGTCCAGAATCTTTGCCTCTCTCGTGTCTGTGTGTCTAACTGTATTATTTGATGCTGAATCCGATCTGAGGTGGACACATAACTCAGATACACAATGGAGTCGGGGGGAAGGGTTTCCATAACAAGTGAATGAAAGTTGATGAATGTATCTTAATAAGGCAGAAATGCACTTCTTGTTTTCCTGAAAACCCATTCCCTCTCTAAGCAAAACTTGTTTAACGTTTAGTGGAAGAGGAGGAAGAGGAAGCCATTGCTTCTTTCAAAGTCCAACTCAAATTCAGTTAGTTTATCCTCATAATGGTCAGATTTATAAAACATTAATAATGAAACAATGGGAGCCTGCCCATTAGACAATATCTGTAATAACTTCCTTTACATTAGGACAGGTATTTCCAGATGAATCTCTATGTATAATTATCTATCTATCTATTTATCTATCTATCATCATCTTTCTATCCTTATGGAACTTAAAACTTTATTTTCCCTTCAAATGTTGCCTTACAACTTGTCTAGAAAAGAATTTAATCTCCCCCAGGGAGTCTGGCCTTTGCCCTGTGCTCCCGGGAAGTTATTTCTAAGCCCCTGGAATGTCTTGCCTTATATAAGTGTCTTTGTTTATATGGGGGTTTGGGGTCACAGAGATAGTCTAACAATGTGATTGAGGGTGGGGGCTTTGGTCATGCAGCATTAGTTGGTCTAGAGAGGAAGAAGCTGGGGACTGGGGTCAGCTACATGGGTGGGAAACCAGATCTACACGGCTGAGCTCCAATAAAAACTCTGAACACAAAAGCTCAGGTAAGCTTCCCTGGTTGGCAAAATTCTTTGTGTATTGTCACACACGGTTACCAGGAGAGCTAGCGTTCCTGGGATGCTACAACTCCACTGGGAGAGGACAGCCAGAAGCTCCACATGGAGAACTTTCCTGAACACTGCAGCTTGTGTCTCCTTCTTTGCCTTATTTTCATTTTCATCCTTTCACTGTCATAAACTGTGAGTGTCAACAGCCTTCCGTGAGTTCTGCGAGTCCTATTAGCCAATCATCAAAACTGAAGGTAGCCTTGGAGACCCTTGACCTTGAAGTTGGTGTCAGAAGTGAGGATGGTCTCAGTGAGCCTTGAACTTGCAGTTTAGAAGTGAGGGTGCTCAGGGGAGCCTGGGTGGCTCAGTCTGTTAAGCGTCGGACTTCGGCGCAGTTCACGATCTCACAGTTCACGAGTTCGAGCTCCACATCAACAGCTCTGACAGCTCGGAGCCTGGATCCTGCTTCGCATTCTGTGTCTCCCTCTCCCTCTGCCCCTCCCCTGCTCATGCTCTGTCTCACTCTCTCTCTCAAAAGTAAATAAACATCAAAAATTTAAAAAAAGAAGAAGGGAGGGTGCTTTGGGGGATTGCCCTCTAACTTTGCACAACTTTAGTTAAATCAGCACACCGAAACATAGAGACGTTGGTCGAGTCCCCTCCGGTCATGGATCGGGTTCCCCAGGAAACGTTTGGAGACTCAGATCTGTGCGCAGTAGGTTTAGTGGGGAAAGCTCTAGGAACAAGCCCTGTGAGGCAGCAAGAGAAGCAGGATTGGACAGAGGGAGACGTTGAACAGCAGCTCTAGTCGCGACGGCAGTTCTCCGCTGATCCTGGGAGGGCCTTTCAGAGCGGCCATGAACGAAGGCCTGTATATAAACCCTCTTCACCTCCCCCCTCCCCGCTTCTGACCAATCATTAGATGTGGGTTACACCTGGGGAGGGTTGTGAGTCTTTGGGGAGGCAGCCGCCATCAGCTGAGGGGAACTCCGGGGAGAGACTCAGCTGTGAGTCGACAATAGCCAACACTCCTAGCAGCTGGAGAACTGGGTGCCTCAAGCCTAAAGAGAAATGCATCTCCCTTTTCAAGTTTTCTCCGGGGTCTACTGAGTGGCTGGCTGTTGGGGCCAGAGGCAACCTAATTGGCTCTCCCTTTGTGAGATGAAGATCACAAACCATGGTGTGTGTGTTTTATTTGGAAAGCCGCATGCAAAATTACAGTTCTCTACAAAACAAAATGCTGGAGGAGAGACTTTCAACATAACTCTCTATGCTGGCCAATAGAGAGGAAAGAGATAAGGAAATCTGCGGGATCGAGGACAGAGAAGCATAAAGTGTTAAACAGCAATTCCAAACGGATATAAGACAGCACTAAGGGGCGCCTGGGTGGCTCAGTCAGTAAAGCGTCCGACTTCAGCTCAGGTCACGATCAGTTCGAGCCCCTCGTCGGTCTCTGTGCTGACAGCTCAGAGCCTGGATCCTGCTTCGGATTCTGTGTCTCCCTCTCTCTCTCTGCTCCTCCCCTGCTCATGCTCTGTCTCTCTCTCTCAAAAATAAATAAACATTAAAAAAAATTTAAAGATGACATACAAGGTTGCCTGGGTGGCTCAGTTGCTAGAGCACGTAACTCTGGATCTCGGGGTTGTGAGTTCAAGCCCCACGTTGGGCGCAGAGATTACTTAAAAATAACATATATATTAAAAAAAGAAGAAAACAAATGAGAAAAGGGGGGACAAAAGCCCAGAGAGAGACCAAGAAACCCAGAAACAGACCCTTAATTATAGAGAACAAACTGGTGGTCACGGGAGGGAGGTGGGTGGGGGGATGGGGACGAAGGAGGGCACTTGTGATGAGCTCTGGGTGTTGTATACCATTTGTAACACGGTGCATTAACTATACTGAAATCAAAATTAAAAAATGGTAGATGTGTGAAGCAAAAAAATAATTTAAAAAATAAAATAATCTCCTTTCCATTAAAAAAAGATCTTAAGGACTTCATATGATAAAAGAATGTAAAATAGCTCGCTGATATTTTTATATTGATTACACGTTGAAATGGTAATATTGTGGATATATTGTAAGAAAGAAACTGTATTATTATTATTATTATTACTTTTATCTGTTCCTTTTTAGTTGTTTTTTTTTTTAATTTTTTTTCAACGTTTATTTATTTATTTTTTTTGGGGACAGAGAGAGACAGAGCATGAACGAGGGAAGGGCAGAGAGAGAGGGAGACACAGAATCGGAAACAGGCTCCAGGCTCTGAGCCATCAGCCCAGAGCCCGACGCGGGGCTCGAACTCACGGACCGCGAGATCGTGACCTGGCTGAAGTCGGACGCTTAACCGACTGCGCCACCCAGGCGCCCCCTTTTTAGTTTTTTAAGTGTGCTTCTTAGAACATTTTAAAATACATATGCGACTTGCATGTCTTTTTTAATGTTTATTTATGTTTGCGAGAGAGAGAGAGAGAGAGAGAGAGAGAGAGGGAGGGAGCATGAGCGGGGCAGGGGCACAGAGAAGGAGACAGAGGATCCAAAGGGGGCTCTTCACTGACAGCAGTGAACCCGATGAGGGGCTCGAACTCAGAAACTGTGAGATCTTGACCCGAGCTGAAGTCGGACGCTTAACGGACTGAGGCACCCGGCCCCCCGCATTTTATTTCTATTGGACAGCACTTTCTTTTGTAAGTAAACTCTACCCCCAGCTTGGGGCTCGAACCCACTTACCCGAGATCAAGAGTCACATGCTCTATTGACTGAGCCAGCCAAGTGCCCCTATTGGACAGTGGTTTTCCGAACGGTCTCTGAAAAGCCCCAGGATCGAAGCCTAGTTGCCCAGAGGTGAAATCAGCCTGTTAGCACATCCTTTATTATTGTCTCCCTTCCCTGTCTCACTTCCTTATTCTCTCCTCCTGGTTCCTAGGATCACCTCCTAAATAAACTACCTGTGCCCATACCCTTGTTTCAGGGTCTGCTTTGGGTGGGAACGTGGGTGGGGGGGAGAGGGTGAGGGCCAAACTAAAGACATTAAGTGAGCTACGGTCTTACAACCCCAACCAAGAAAATAGTTGGTGTTGCTAAAGATGTGATCCCCTCTCCTTTCCTCCCATCCAAAATTTGTGTTCACTCCCTCATGCACGTTAGATAAAGCCCATAAAATTTCACACCAGATCTTTCACCCTGTGCCCAAGACACCCCTCACCTTGAAACCCGCAGACTCGCTACACCGTTTTTCATACCTCCTTCCTCTTGTGTATCCTTTCCTCCAAGCCAGAAATTTACTTTCCCTTTCTTTTCTCTTTCTCTGGCAAACCCTTATCTGTCCTGCAAACCCCAACTCGAATGTAAACTATTGTGTTAAATATTCCCTAGACGATCTACTCTCTTGGGGGTCTTCTTTCTTGGTAATCCCATTCCTCACCCATGTACTAAAATGTATCAAGGGGCGCCTGGGTGGCTCAGTCAGTCAAGCGTCTGACTTCGGCTCAGGTCACAATCTCGCGGTTTGTGGGTTCGAGCCCCGCGTCGGGCTCTGTGCTGACGGCTCGGAGCCTGGAGCCTCTTCCGATTCTGTGTCTCCCTTTCTCTCTCTGCCCTTCCCCTGCTCACACTCTGTCTCTCTCTGTCTCTCAAAAACAACTGTTAAAAAAATTTTTTAAAAAGTGTATCAAGCCATGTGATAATCACCAGTTTTTGTCTATCTTCTATATTCTACTTACCCCACACTCCTTTTTTATTTTTTTTTAATGTTTATTTATTTTGGGGCGAGAAAGGCGAGCCGGAGGGCAGAGAGAGAGAGGGAGACAGAGGATTCAGAGTGGGCTCTGTGCTGACGGCAGAGATGCGGGGCTCAAACCCATGAGTCGTGAGATCGTGCCCTGAGCCAAAGTCAGTCGCTTAACCAACTGAGCCACCCAGGCGCCCCAATTTGCTATGCACTCCTAAGAGCAGCGTGTTTCTCTGGTAGCAAGCCGGATCTCTGGCACATAAAAGCTTCTTAATGCGATGTGGATTGAAGAGACGTGGATAATGGGACGTGGGGGAAGGAATGAACAGCAGGAGAGTGTTCACTACAAGAGAAACTTCCGGCAGTGAATAAAATGTCATAGGCACCTGTTGGGATGAGCACTGGCTGTTGTACGGAAACCAATTGGACAATAAATTTCATATTCAAAAAATAAAGAAACGAAAAAAAAATGAAATGTCATAGCTAATCTAAAAACCTCAATGGGTTTTGCGTTTCACTCTGTACGGTCTATCTCTGTATTTTGACGGAAGACGTGTTTTAAATCGACACCAGGGAAACGAGACGTGCAAACTCTTTCTTGTCTTGTTAGCTAATGGGCAAGAAAGATGCTCCGAGCCGAGTTCATTAATTCGAAAAGTATCGTACACGACTGAAGCAAGCAGAAATTACCTGGAAGATCCAGTTATGAGGCGAATCCCTGCAATAGCTAGAAAGCCCCAGAGGTGCATAACTACAAGGACATATTTGGCAACAGCTTTTCTTTCTTTTCTTTGTTCTTTTCCCTTTCAGGGTCCTTCTTTCCAGGCTACTTAGTGCTTTTCCCGTTGTGTGTTCTTGGTGCCTTTTTCAAAAGTTAGTTCATCATAGGGGCACCTGGGTGCCTCATTCGGTTGAGCGTCCGACTCTTGATCCAGGGCTCAGGTCATGAACCACGGTTCGTGGGTCTGAGCCCCTGCATCAGGCTCTGCGCTGACAGCACAGAGCCTGCTTGGGATTCTCTCTCCCCCTCCCTCTCCCCTCTTCCCTGCTTGGGATTCTCTCTCTCTCTCCCAGAATAAATATAAACAAACTTAAAAAAAATTAGTTCATCGTATATGCATGGGTTTATTTCAGGACCCTTGATTCTATTCCACTGGTCTATGTGTCGGTCTTTATGGAGGTACCATACTGTTTTGATTACTGTCGCTTTGGAGTATAATTTGAAATCAGGAACTGTGATGCCTCCAACTTTGCTCTTTCTCCGGATGGCTTTGGCTCTTGGGGGTCCTTTGTGGATCCACGCAAATATTTGGCCGGCGGCATGCATTTACAAGACGCGGGGGGGCTGGCTGCAGGCACGCAGACGGATGGCTCAAGGACAGTGGTCAGGGCTGGATCCAAGCCCCCAAACAGCCACGTGGGTCTTGGCTGTGGGCTATCGGTGTGCACTTGTGTGGTTACAGAGGCTCACGTACGCACACAGTGAGGCAAGCCAGTGACAGGAGTCGGGGCCAGATGGGGACCCACAAGCACCCGTGGGGGCCTTGGCTGCAGAGATTGGGGCCAGCTGCCCGTGTTGATCTCAGGCATTGGTGGCGGGCTGGTCAGAAGGAGTGCGGAAGGACTCAGGCAGCTGGAAAATTTGTGGGGTAAAAAACCTCAGCGGCGGAATCTGCAAAGGGTCAGGGGTGGCTTCACTTTGTTTTTTACCTCTGCCTCACTACTCAGCAGTTTCTGCTCTCTTAACTTTATCACTGCTTTTCACACTCCGTTGGCCAGTGCCTTTCACACCGCGTCCACACTGGCAACGTTGGCTGGGTACGGTTACTCTGTGAGAACGTCCCTTTTAAGATTACTGTGCTAATCGGGTAACGAAGAGAAGCGTTTGTCACTTGCCTACAACAGAGTTCTAGTACCTTTTTCAATATGCAAAATAAAACATGCAAGAGGCCAAGACCCTTTTGTAGAGGGGGTGCTGGCCTTCCCCCCATCTTGTTTTTTTTTAATTAAAACAATTTTTTTAAGTTTATTTCTTTATTTATTTTCGGAGAGACAGAGCACAAGTGGGGGAGGGACAGAGAGAGAGGGAGACAGAGAATCCCAAGCAGGGTCCACATCATCAGCATGGAGGCTGACGTGGGGCTCGAACTCAGGAAACTGTGAGATCATGACCTGAGCCCAAATCAAGAGTCGGACACTTAACGGACTGAGCCACCCGGGCGCGCCTAATTTTTTTTTTAGTGTTTATTTATTTTTCAAAGAGAGAGAGAGAGAAAGACAGAGCATGAGCGGGGAAGGGGCAGAGAGAGGGAAACACGGAATCTGAAACAGGCTCCAGGCTCCGAGCTGTCAGCACAGAGCCCGACGCGGGGCCCGAACCCACGAACCGTGAGATCATGACCTAAGCCGAAGTCGGAGGCTCAACCAACTGAGCCTCCAAGGTGCCCCACCCCCCACCTTTCCCCCCACCCCAAACTGCCCAACAAAATTTGTTTCCAGATGAAGCCAGCAATAGATCCTTCAGCATTATCAACTAGTGCTAATTTTCTGAGACTTTAGTTTTCCAACGCCACATTATAAATCGTGTTATAAACCTTGCATTTCTGCTGAATCCCAGATACCATTTAATTCTGGTTGCCTTGAAAGCCATCACCGAGGTACCTCCTCTGTCAGCTCAGTGCATTTAAGTGCATGTCACATCACCAAGAAGAAATGATCTCTTATGCCTCATACTCTAGGCAAATCTGAAAATGTCTGTGGGGAAACGCACCAAGGCGGCGGTGGGCGGGAAGGGGGACGGGTTCCTTCTTCATTTTTATTTTCAAAACCTAGGCTACCCTGGGGCGCCTGGGTGTTTCAGTCCGTTGAGCATCCGACTTCGGCTCAGGTCACGATCTCACGGTCTGTGGGTTCGAGCCCCGTGTCGGGCTCTGTGCTGACAGCTCAGAGCCCGGAACCTGCTTCGGAATCTGTGTCTCCCCCTCTCTCTGCCCCTCCTCCACTCTCACTTTGTCTCACTCTGTCTCTCAAAAATAAATATTGAAAAAAAAATTTTTTTTTAAACTAGGCTACTCTAAGCTCAGCTTTTTCATCACCACTACCGAGGTCTAAGCGACTATCTTCTCTCACTTGAATTCCTGCTGATTCCGCCTTTGCCCCCCACCCCACTATAGTTTATTCGCCACTCAGAAGCCGGATGATCTGATGGTGTCCTGCTGCTCAGAACCTTCCAGTGGTTTCCCATCTTAATCAGAGTAAAATCCAAGTTTGCCTTAGGGTCCTGAAGGCCCTACATGATCTAATCAATCCCTTGATAACTCTTTGACGTACTGGCATTTGTTTCCTATTTCTTTTTCTTTTTTAAAAAAAAAAATTTAACGTTTATTTATTTACTTATTTATTTAAAATTTTTTTTTTAATGTTTGTTTTTGAGAGAGAGAGAGGCAGGGGAAGGGCAGAGAGAGAGGGAGACACAGGATCCGTAGGAGGCTCCAGGCTCTGAGCCATCAGCACAGAGCCCGACGAGGGGCTCAAACCCATGAACCGCGAGATCGTGACCTGAGCCGAAATCAAGAGTCAAGCGCTTAACCGACTGAGCCGCCCAGGCGCCCCAAAAGGACATTCTCTGTGTCCTTACCAGCTTCAATCTACATCCACTTGGCTACGTACTTAGTCCTTACCTATTTGCGTATGTTGTCTTTTTCCCTACTTAGAATGTCAGTTCTACGAAAGCAGGGACTTTGTCTGATTTGCTCTCTGCTGTTTCTTTTCGGACCATACCTGGGTGCATAGTAAGGCCTTGGCAAACACTTGTTCAATGATTTACTCCAGGTTTAACTATTCCTACCTAACACAAGTAGCCTCGGGCCCACACAAACATATACGGGGCTCTATTTTCCTTGGGTTAACACCTAGGAATGTCTACCACGATCCTTCCATTCGTCTCCAGGGCAGGAGCTAGGTCTTGGGGCACTGGGTGATGTGTAAACGTCTGGGACCAGAGGGGAGGATGATCTTCTCTATGTCACTGACGGATGGAAAAAAAACAGAGCAGTAACGGGCCTCCATACTTCTCTTCCATCCCACATAAGCCAGGCTTCTGCCCAACCGGGCGGCAACAAAGAGGAAAGTCGGTCAGTAACACGTCTAGTTCAAAAAACACTGCTGGGGGCGCCTGGGTGGCTCAGTCAGTTGAGCAGCTGACTTCAGCTCGGGTCATGATCTCACGGTTTGTGAGTTCGGGTCCCACGTCGGGCTCCGTGCTGACAGCTCGGAGCCCGGAGCCTGCTTCAGATCCTGTGTCTCCCTCTCTCTCTCTCTGCCCCTCCCCCACTCGCGCTCTGTCTCTCTCTGCCTCTCAAAAATGAATTCAAAATGTTAACAAATTCTTTCAAAGAAAACACTGAAAGCCACAGCGACCTGCACAATAAAAAATAACTTGGTGAGCTTACTCCCAGAATTCCCTGTTTGCACCAACGTTGTTAACGGGAACAGAGAAGCATTGAATAAGGACTGCAGGTGTTGTCTCAGGGGGTTGGTAATTAACGCATGCAATAAAGCACTAACTTTACCTTTTCATGGGTAATTTCGATACCGAATCACCAATGAAACCTAGTAATAGTTTAAATCTTTTAAGTTACTACCAGATGTACAAGCTTTGGAGTAATTCTTCTCAGTTCTTTACCGACAAATGCATGCTGTGTGTTCTCTTAATTTCGCTCGAATATTTTTTTCGTCTAAAATATCCAGAAGTTGAGTGGCAGTAACATGGTATCCATGAAAGGAAGCCCACCGATCATTTTACATTTTTAAGTTCGGATTTGGCGATCAGAAAGCCTGAGTTACCAGCTTCTTAGACTTAAAGCTTCTCTGTCACACTGGACACCTGATACTTGGCACTGAAAAGATCCTAGGAAGGAAATACAGATGTTTCCCGGGGAGAAATTACCAAATGGGGATTCGTGACCACCCAGGAAAGATTACTAGCATCTCACCTCCTCCCCTCCGTTGAGTTTTACTGGTCTCCGGTCTGTTAGGATGGGGTCATTGGACATCACAGACATATACTTGAACATTTTGGATAAATCTTGGTGCAGTTGTTTCCAAGGTATTCGTTTTAACTACGTACTGCCTCACAAAACTAACATTAGTCATTAAACCATCAATTAAAACGTGGAATGGGGAACTTCTGGTTTGTAGTTCGGCATGTAACGGGCTTGGGGGGGGGGGGGGTGTCACTGCTCTCTCCTTCCAGTAAGTAAAGAGGTGAACAGGCTGAAAAATGAATAGCTCTTCTTGGATATTAGGAGAGGAGAGTACACAAGTCAAACTAGTGCCCTCCAGATCGAAGAGAGAGTCAAACAGATACAGGGAGTCACAGCTTACCCAAGCAGAGACTCACCAGTAGAAATACAGGAACCAGTGCCAGGGAAGGAAAAATCTCAAGTGTAATTAACAAATTGTTGTAGGCTCAGGCCAGACGACTCTGAGATTTATCATCTCCAGGGGAACTCAGTTATTGCGGGGGGCACACTCTTGTGAGATTTAACACCAGGAACTGTACCAGATTGCCACAGCAAATACTGAAGAAAAGTCACCTTGCGTTTCCTGCAGGAGGGAGGGGGGCAAAGGAACCCTTCTGAAACACTGCACAGCTCTCTGTTCTTAGTAAGGTCTGCCCTGTGGAGAGATACGTGAACCAGGGTCCAACCTGCTGGGATATTATCAGAACCTAACGAACCCGGAGAAAGGAAAGGCCATACTCCAGTCCATTCTCACTGTCCTGCCTCATATAAGGGAGGAGAAACACCTGTCAAGGTTATAGTCTAGACGCCCACCTCACCACCACATCACAAAAGGCCTATTCACAGCAGTTCTTTTATCCAGCATATGGTGTCCAGCGTTCAAGAAAAAATTACAAGCCATACTAAAAGGCACAATGCATATTTTGAAGAGACAGAGCAAGAATCAGAACCAGACTCAGATATGTCTGGGATGTTAGAATTACCCCACCAGTAATTTATTTTATTTTTAATGTTTATTTTTGAGAAAGAGAAAGAGACTGAGTGTGAGCGGGGGAGGGGCAGAGAGAGAGAGGGAGACACCGAATCTGAAGCAGGCTCCAGGCTCCGAGCTGTCAGCACAGAGCCTGACGCGGGGCTCGAACTCATGTACCGTGAGATCATGACTCGAGCCGAAGTCAGACGCTTAACCGACTGAGCCACCCAGGTGCCCCATCACACCACTAATTTAAAACAACTGTGATTAATATGTTTAAGGATGTTAAGGGTTCTAATGGATAAAGTGACAGGTAAAGAGCAGATAAACAGGGTAAGCAGAGAGATGGAAATCCTAAGAGCCAAAAGGAAATGTTAGAGATCAAAAACACAGTAACAGAAATGAAGAATGCCCTTTAAAGAACTTATTAATGAGCTGGACATAACAAGGAAAGAATCTCTGAGCTAGAGGAGGCATTAATAGAAAACCCCAAAACTGAAAACCAAGGAAAACAAAGACTGAAAAATGGAACAAAATGTCCAAAGACTGTGGGAAAAGTACAAGAGGTATGACATACGTGAAATCGGAATATTGGAAAAAGAAAAGGAGAAAGGAATAGAAGAAATATTTAGAACAATAATGACTGAGAATTTCCCCCAAATTGATGTCAGACATCAAACTACAAATCCAGGAGGCTTGGAAAACACCAAGCAGGGTAAATCGAAGGAAAAAAAAAATACACCTAAGCATATCATCTTCAAATTACTGAAAAGCAAAGATAAAGAAAAAATCATGATAGAAAACAGGGGAAAAAAATCTTACCTGTAGAGCAACAAAGATAAGAATCACATCTGACCTCTTCTCATGAATCATGCAAGCAAGATGAGAGTGGACTGAAATATTTGAAATGTTGAGAGAAAAAAGTCACCCCTAGAATTCTGTACCCTTCAAAATTCTTCTTCAAAAGTGAAAACCATGGGAATGCAAGCTGGTGCAGCCACTCTGGAAAACAGTATGGAGGTTCCTCAAAAAACTAAAAATAGAACGACCCTACAACCCAGCAATTGCACTACTAGGCATTTATCCACAAGATACAAGGGTGCTGTTTCAAAGGGACACATGCACCCCCATGTTTATAGCAGCACTATCAACAATAGCCAAAGTATGGAAAGAGCCCAAATGTCCCTCGATGGATGAATGCATAAAGAAGATGTGATATGTATATATATATATATATATATATATATATATATACATACACACACACACACATACACACACACACAATGGAGTATTACTCGGCAATCAAAAAGAATGAAATCTTGCCATTTGCAACTACGTGGATGGAACTGGAGGGTATTATGCTGAGTGAAATTAGTCAATCAGAGAAAGACAAAAATCATATGACTTCACTCATATGAGGACTTTAGGAGACAAAACAGATGAACATAAGGGAAGGGACACAAAAATAATATAAAAACAGGGAGGGGGACAAAACAGAAGAGACTCATAAATACAGACAACAAACTGAGGGTTACGGGACGGGTTGTGGGAGGGGGAATGGGCTAAATGGGGAAGGGGCTTAAGGAATCTACTCCTGAAATCATGGTTGCAGTAGATGCTAACTAATTTGGATGTAAATTTAAAAAATAAAAAATATAAATAAATAAATAAATAAATAAAAAATAAATAAAAGTGAAGGAGAAATGAAAACTTTCTCAGACAAACAAAAATTGAGGAGAAAGACAAAGGTATGATATCACATAGGATCTAGAAAAGCGAAACTGACAGAAACAGAGCAGAATAGTGGGGTGGCTATGGGAGAGTGGGGAGTGGGGGAAGTGGAGGGATGTTGTTTGAAGTAAAAATTGCCACTTGAAGATGAGTAAGTTCTGGAGATCTAATGTGCATCAGAGTGATTGTAGTCAATAATACTATATCATAAACTTCAAAGTTTCTGAAAGACTAGCTCTCAACTGTTCTCACCACAAAGACAAAATTATAATAATATGATGCGATAGAGGTGTTAGCTAACACCATGGCAATAATCATATTACAATATAGAAAGGTTTTGAGTTAACGTTAGACTTACACAGTGTCATATGTCAATTACCGGTTAATTTTTAAAAATTAAGAGAATTTTTTTTTCCAGCTGACCTGCCTTGTGAAATGCTAAAAGAAGTTTTTTAGAGAGAGTGAGAGAAAGCAACAGAGGTGAGAAACTCAGACCTACATCAAGAAAGGAAGAGCTTCAAAGAAGGAATGAGTGACGCTAAAATACAAACTTTTTTCTTATTCAATTCTTCATTGATTCAACAGGTAACTGTTTGTTCACAAACATAATAGCAACAATGTATCCAATTATGTATGCTTAGGTATTATTATATATACCTGAAATGAATAACAGCAGTGCTATAAAGAATGAGGGGAAGGAATTAAAATACTTTCGTTGGTAATAAGTACTGACATCACCTGTGAAGTGATACAGTGTTCTTTGAAAGTGGATTTGGATTACTTCCAAATGTATATCACAAACTCTAGGATAACCACCAGGAAAGGTAAAAAAAAAAAAAAAAAAGGAGTATAACAAATGCTAAGAAATGAGAGAAAATGGGATCATGCAAAATGCTCAATTGAAACAAAAAATGCAGGGGCGCCTGGGGGGATCTGTCAGTTAAGCGTCCGACTTCGGCTCAGGTCACGATCTCGCAGTTCGTGGGTTCGAGCCCCGCGTCGGGCTCTGCGCTGACCGCTCGGAGCCTGGAGCCTGCTTCGGATTCTGTGTCTCTCTCTCTCTCTGCTCCTCCCCCACTCATGCTCTCTCTCTCTCTCTCTCTCTCAAAAACAAACGTTGAAATTTTTTTATTTTAAAATGGTCAGTCTGGTAAGTAGAAAATCAGTAAGGATATAGGTGAACTCAACAATACCATTAATCAACTGGGCATAGCTGATATCTATAGAATACACAATTTTTTCAAGCTCGCGTGGTATATCTACCAAAAGACCGCATGCTGAGCCATAAAATCACCTTAACAGATTTTAAAGAGTAGAAATCATACAATGTCTCCACTCAGACCACAGAGGAATTAAACTAGAAATCAAGAACAGAAAGGTAGGTGGAAACTCCCAAAATATGTGGGGATTAAACAACACACCTATAAAACGCACACGGGTCAAAGAAGGAATCTGAAGATAAATTAAGAGTATTTTGAAATAGGGGCGCCTGGGTGGTTCAGTCGGTTAAGCGCCGGACTGCGGCTCAGGTCATGATCTCACCGTTCGTGGGTTGGAGCCCCGCGCCGGGCTCTGTGCTAACAGCTCTGAGCCGGGAGCCCACTTCGGATTCTTTGTGTGTGTGTGTGTGTGTGTGTGTGTGTGTCTGCCCCTCCACCACTCTCGCTCTCTGTCTCTCTCTAATAAATAAATAAATAAACATTAAACAAATGAAAATAAAAATGGGCAAAGACCTTTACAAACTCCTCACCAGGGAAGAAATATAGGTGGCAAATAAGCAGATGAAAAAAATGCTCCAAAAAAATGCTCCACGTTGTATGTCATCAGAGAAATACAAATCCAGAATCTGGAACACTACAACAAACTGCAAAATGATGCAGCCACTCTGGAAGACGGTTTAGCAGTGTATTACAAAACCAAGCCTACTCTTGCCTAACAATCCAGCAATCACACTCCTCGGTATTTACACAAAGGGTTTGAAAACCTGTCCACACAAAAACCTGCACACAGCTGTTTACAGCAGCTTTATTCATAATTGCCCAAAACCTGGAAGCAGCCAACTGTCCATCAGTAGGTAAGCAGATAAATAAACTATGAGACATCCAGACAATGTGATATTATTTAGCACTAAAAATACATGTGCTTTATAGAGCAAGTTTACCTGCATTTTACTGAGAGAAGCCAATCTGAGAAAGCTCTGTAATGTATGATTTCAACCATAGGACTTTCTGGAAGAGGCAAAACTACAGAGACACTAAAAAGATCAGTGGTTTCTAGGGCTGGCAGTGGTGGGGAGTGGTAACCAGGGGGAACGCAGAGGATTTTTAAGGTGGGGAAAATACTCCGTATGATATTATAATGATGGATGTCATCACATGTTTGTCCACACCCATCGAATGTACGATAACAAGAGTGAATCCTCAGGGAAACTAAAGATTTGGGGGTGATGATGGTGTGCTCATGTCGGTACATCCTTGGTAAAAAATGGACCATTCTGGAAAGTGATGTTGATAACGAGGAAGGTTGTGCATGTGTGGATCAGGGGGTAGAGGGGAAATCCCCGTCCCTTCCTCTCAATTTTGTTGTAAATCTAAACCTCCTCGAAAAAAAATAAAGTCTAGGGGCGCCTGGACGGCTCAGTCAGTTACGTGTCCGACTCTTGGTTTCAGCTCAGGTCATGATCTCACAGTTCGTGGGTTCGAGCCCTGGGTCGGGCTCCGCACTGAGGAGGCAGAGCCTGCCGGGGATTCTCTCTCTCCCTATCTTCCCCTCCCCTGCTCTCTCTCTCAAAAATAAACTTAAAAATTTTTTCATAGGGGCGCCTGGGTGGCGCAGTCGGTTAAGCGTCCGACTTCAGCCAGGTCACGATCTCGCGGTCTGTGAGTTCGAGCCCCGCGTCAGGCTCTGGGCTGATGGCTCAGAGCCTGGAGCCTGTTTCCGATTCTGTGTCTCCCTCTCTCTCTGCCCCTCGCCCGTTCATGCTCTGTCTCTCTCTGTCCCAAAAATAAATAAACGTTGAAAAAAAAATTTAAAAAAAAATTTTTTTTCATAAATAAATAAAAATTAAAAAAATAACAACAAAGTTAAAAAAAAATAAAGTGTACCACCACCAACAAAAACCCAACACGTGGATAAATGAAGAGTCCCACAGTTCCTCTCCCACACACATCCATACACCATAATTAGAACTAGTATCACACTGGTTATCAGCTTAGTGGGAAAGCCTCCAGATATTTACAGTATAGAGCATTGCTAAAAACACAAATAGTCTCAACAATGCCAAAAAAAATGAAATATAAAATACTAGGGTACATAGCATGCAGTAGGGATAAATACCATTTCAAGAAGGTTAGATATATTTCAAGGTATATATATATATATATACATATATATATGCAAAACTTTCTATGTACATACATATATACATACATACAAGAATGCGTCTGCTGTGTTACCATGCATTTAATGCATTTCTCCCTATGAGTCATGGTCAAAAAGCCTGGAACTCTTTGATCTAGAGTAATTTTTGTCCAAGTATGGTCTGGAATGCTTGTATGAAACAGATACCTGAGCTCTGTCTCAAATCGTTTAAAGAGTTCAGTTGGCCAATGATGCAAGGGTCCTCACCTAATCCGAAAAAAGGAACCCTTGTGATGGTGTTAAGGAGGAATCCTGAGGGTTCTTACGTGACTCCAATGTGCCACCAGGACTGGACTGAGAACCACCGGATTCCACAGTGGTCTTTGGAAACAGGTACTGAGAGTTGCAAGTCAAGTAGGAAAGAGAGAGTAACGTTTATATGGGCCAATCATCTCACACATTTCACTCCATCCTATCGGTGCCAATGACTATCTTTATTGTCTAGCAAATCACCTGGAGGGCCTGTTAAAACAGATTTGTGAACCCTCACCCCCAGAGTTTCTGATTCAGTAGCTTTAGAGTGGGGCCCAAGAATTTGCGTGTCTAACAAAATCCCACATAATGCAGCTCCTGCTGGTCTGATGAGTACGTTTAGAGAACTAGTGATTTACGCAAGGGATCAGTTGAAAGGGGTATTTTGAGACGTGCTGCTTTTTTTTTTTTTTTCTCAACGTTTTTATTTATTTTTGGGACAGAGAGAGACAGAGCATGAACGGGGGAGGGGCAGAGAGAGAGGGAGACACAGAATCGGAAACAGGCTCCAGGCTCCGAGCCATCAGCCCAGAGCCCGATGCGGGGCTCGAACTCACGGACCGCGAGATCGTGACCTGGCTGAAGTCGGACGCTTAACCGACTGCGCCACCCAGGCGCCCCGAGACATGCTGCTTAAACACAGTCCAATGGGATTTATTCCAGGTAGGTAAGGCTGATGCAACATTTAAAAATTAATGGAATCTATCGCATCAAATGGCAAAAGAAGAAAAATTATTTGATGATATCAGCGGATGCAGAAAAAGTATTTGACAAAAGCCAACATCCACATGTGATTAAAAGCTCTCAGCCAATTTCTTAATTATCCAGTTGTGTCCAAAGGATGAGACAAGCCTAGGGTCTTCCTACTAAGGTGTCATCTTAGCCCTTCAGTGAACTTCTTAAGGCAGAAGTGTAGGTTAATGACTTGAAATCTTTCTTTTTCTTTTTCTTCTTTTATCTTTTAATGTCTTTAAAGTTTATTTATGTTTTTATATAATTTATTGTCAAACTGGTTTCCATACAACACCCAGTGCTCATCCCAACAGGTGCCCTCCTCCGTACCCATCACCCGCTTTCCCCTCACCCCCACCCCCCATCAACCCTCCATTTGTTCTCAGTCCTCAAGAGTCTCTTATAGTTTGCCTCACTCCTTCTGTGTAACTTTTTTTCCCTTCCCCTCCCCCATGGTCTTCTATTACATTTCTCAAGATCCACATATGAGTGAAAAACATGGTGTCTGTCTTTCTCTGCCTGACTTATTTCACTTAGCATAACACTCTCCAGTTCCATCCACGTTGCTACAAATGGCCAGATTTCATTCTTTCTCATTGCCAAGCAGTACTCCATTGTACATATAAACCACATCTTTATCCATTCGTCAGTTGGTGGACATTTAGGCTCTTTCCACAATTTGGCTATTGTTGAGAGTGCTGCTATAAACATTGGGGTACAAGTGCCCCTATGCATCAGCGCTCCTGTATCCCTTGGGTAAATTCCTACCCTCTTGCCCTGTTGGTGGGAATGCAAACTGGTGCAGCCGCTCTGGAAAACAGTGTGGAGGTTCCTCAAAAAATTAAAAATAGATCTACCCTATGACCCAGCAATAGCACTGCTAGGAATTTACCCAAGGGAAATCTTTTTTTTCAATGCAGGTATTTACAGCTATACATTTCCCCATAAACACTGTTTTGCCACCCATGAGTTTCGTGGATGTTTTTGTATTTTCATTTTTACTTATCTCATTGTATTTTCTAATTTTCCTTGTGCTTTCTCTGACTCATTGATTACTAAGGAATGTTTTCATTTCCAGATATTTGTGAATTTCCTCCAATTTTTTTTGTTATTGATTTCTAATTTCATTCCCTTATTGCCAGAGAAATTATTTTGTATGATTTTAATCCTTTTAAACTTATGAACTCTTGTGTTTTGTTGTTGTTGTTGTTGTTGTTGTTGTTGTTTAGAGAGAGAAAGAGAGGGTGCAAGTGACTGAGGGGCAGAGGGAGAGAGAATCCCTTGAGGGGCAGAGCGAGAGAAGGAGAGAGGGAGAGGGAGAGAGAGAGAAGTGGGGCTCACCTGAAGCAGGGCTCGCACTCACCCAAAGCAGGACTAGAATTCACTTGATGCAAGACTTGAACTCGCAAACCGTGAGATGGTGACCTAAGCCAAAGTTAGATGCTTAAGACACCCAGGTGCCCCTGTAAACTTATTAACACGTGTTTCATGGCCTAACATATGGCCTAACTTGGAGAATGTTCCATGTGACCTTGAGAATATGTATTCTGTTTTGGGGTAGCATGTTCTATATCTTTCAGATCTAATTTGTTTCTAGTGTTGTTAATCTTCTATTTTCTTGCTGGTCTACTATGTAGTTATTTCTATCCATCATCAACAGTGGGTATTGGAGTTTCCAACTCTCATTGTTGATTTGCCTATTTCTTCCATCAATCTTATCAGTTTTTACCTCTTGTATTGTGGGGGCTCTGTTGTTAGGGGCATATATGTTTATGGTTATTATATCTTCCTGATAGATTGACCCTTTGCCATTACATTATGTCCTTTTTCTACTCTACTAACAATTTTATCTTAAAGTCCACTTTTAAAAAAATTTTGAGTATACTTGACTTTAAAAAATTTTTTTGTCTTAAAGTCTACTTTGTCTGATATTACTATAGCCACTCCAACTCTCTCTTGTTTACCATTTGCATGGAATATCCAGTTCCATCCTCTTACTTTCAACCTATCTGTGTCTTTGAATCTAAAGTGTGTCTCTTGGGGGCGCCTGGGTGACTCGGTTGGTTGAGAATCTGACTTCAGCTCAAGTCATCATCTCGCAGTTTGTGAGTTCAAGCCCTGCATTGGGCTCTGTGCTGACAGCTCAGAGCCTGGAGCCTGCTTTGGATTCTATGTCTCCCTCTCTCTCTGCCCCTCCCCCACTCATGCTCTTTCTCTCTCAAAAAATTAAAGAAACATTAAATAAATAAATAAATAAAGTGTGTCTCTTGTATGCAGAATATATTTTATGTTTTTTTGAAAGTCAGTTCTGCCAAGGCACCTGGGTGGCTCAGTCGGTTAAGTGACTGATTCTTGACCTCAGCACAGGTCTCTATCTCAAGGTTGTGAGTTCAAGCCCCGCATTTGGCTCTGCACTAGGTGGGAAGCCTGCTTTAAAAAAAAAAGTCAATTCTGCCAATTTCTGCCTTTTAACTGGATAGTTTAATCCACTTACACCTAATATAATTATTGATAAATTATTATGTTTGTCATTTTGCTGTTTTCTATATGTCTTATGCTGTTTTGTTATTCCTCAGTTCCTCCCTTATAGCTTATCTTGTGTTAAATGTATATATTGTATATATTTTTAAGTTTATTTATTTATTTTGAGAAAGAGCACAGTGGGGAAGGGGCAGAAAGAGAGGGAGAGAGAGAATCCCAAGCAGGCTCCCCACCATCAGTGCAGAGCCCGATGCAGGACTCAGACCCACGAACCGTGAGATCACGACCTGAGCCAAAGTTGGACATTTAAACAACTGAGCCACCCCGCACCCCTAGATATATTATATTGTGGCATTTTAATTCACTTGTCACTTTTGTTCCTATATACTTTTGAGTAATGTTTTGGTTGTTATCCTGGGGATTATCAATAACATTCTAATTCATTATAATCTGGTTTAGATTAAAATCAACTTAGTTTCAATAGTACATAAAACTTTGTTCCGACGTAGCAACATTTTTCCCCCTGCTTTGTTTCGTTATTGTCACAAGTTCTGTTTTTACAGATTGTGTGTCCACCGACTTAGATTTTGTATGTATTGCATTATGAGTTGTCTTTTAAATCATATGGGGAAACAAAAAGGAATTAAAACAAATAGCACATTTAGGTCATCTTTTATAGTTACCTATCTAGTTACTTTTACAAGCATTCTTTATTTCTTCATGTGAATTCTAAGTACAAGCATACCTTGCAGATATTGTGGGTTTGGTTCCAGACCACGGTAATAAAGGAAGTATCACAATAGAGTCAAATGAATGTTTTGGTTTCCCAGTGTGTAAAAAGTTATGTCTATATTCTAATGTAGTCTTTTAAGTGTGCAATAGCATTTTGTCTAAAAAAAAAGCCCAATGAACATACCTTAATTTAAAAATATTTTCTTCTAAAAATTGCTAGCCATCATCTGAGCTTTCAGTGAGTTATAATCACTGATCACAGATTACCGTAACAAATATAATGAGAATGAGAACGTTTGAAAGCTGTGAGAATTACCAAACTGTGGCTTAGAGACATGAAGGGAGCAAATGCTGTTGGAAAAAATGGTGCTGATAGGCTTGTGCAACACAAGGTCGCCACAAACCTTCAGTTTGTAAAAAATGCAAAGTGCAATAAAGCAGAAGGCTTTTCCTTTCATCCTGGAGAACTCCCTGTAACGTTTCTCATACCACAAGTCTGCTAGTGACAAAATCTCTCAGCTTTTGTTTATCTGGGAATGTCTCAATTTCCCCTGAATTTTTGAATAATAGCTTTTCTACAAATAGAAATCTTGGTGTACAATTTCTTTCAGCATTTTGAATATGTCATTATACTGCTGTCTGGCATCCATGGGTTTTGATGAGTAATCAGCTGTCAATCTTATTGAGGATTACTTTTATTTTTGTATTACTTTTTAATGGCAACATTTTGTTTTATTTTATTATTATTTTTTTAATGTTTATTTGTTATTGAGAGACAGAGAGAGACAGAGTGTGAGCAGGGGAGGGGCAGAGAGAGAGGGAGACACAGAATCCGATGCAGGCTCTGGGCTCCGAGCTGTCAGCACAGAGCCCGAGCGGGGCTCGAACTCACGGACCGTGAGATCATGACCTGAGCTGAAGTCAGATGCTTAACCGAATGAGCCACCCGGGTGCCCCTCTTTTAGTTCTTTAGGCATGCTTTCCGGTAGCTCTTTTAGCATATTTAAAATAGTGGCTTTGGGGCGCCTGGGTGGCGCAGTCGGTTAAGCGTCCGACTTCAACCAGGTCACGATCTCGCGGTCCGTGAGTTCGAGCCCCGCGTCGGGCTCTGGGCTGATGGCTCAGAGCCTGGAGCCTGTTTCCGATTCTGTGTCTCCCTCTCTCTCTCTGCCCCTCCCCCGTTCATGCTCTGTCTCTCTCTGTCCCAAAAAATAAATAAACGTTGAAAAAAAAAATTTAAAAAAAAAAAAATAGTGGCTTTAAAGTCTGCCTAATAAGTCCACTATTGGGATTTCCTCTGTGACAGCTTTGTATTAATTTCTTATTTTCCTGCGTACGGGTCATACTTTCTTGTTTCTCGGCAAATCTCCTCATTGTGTTTTTGAAAGCAATACATTTCAAATAGTATAATGTAGCAACTCGGGAAATTTCCTGACCAGAGTTTGCTGTTTCTGCTTTTAGCAGTTGTTTGCTTAGTGACTTTTGTCAACTCATTGTGTCGTCTGTATCTTTATCACGTGTGGCCATCGAAGTCTCTCCTTGGTTAGTTTAGTGGTCAGTTAATAATTAGATACCATTTTCCTTAGATGTTTAGAACCAATAAGTCTCCTTATCTTTGTGTGAGAGAGAGAAAGAGAGTTGGAGGATGCCTTTAACGCTCTACTAGGTGGTTTATAATTCCATATTAGCTTCCAATTCCTGTTTTTGTAGACTCTCAAGTTCAGTCAGTTTCTGTGGATATTCCTCGGCTTTTCATTTCCGGTTCCCTGGCTAGTTTATTGTTGGCTTCCACTGCTCTCTGTCTCTTTGGGCAGATGTGATGTTCAAACATTTGAGAAATTCCCCTCCGTCACCCAGGGAGAAATGTTTATCACTGGGAGAGTTTAAGTGAGCTCACAAAAGGACAAGCCTTTCAAGCGGTGCCTTCCAGGGAACAACTTGGTCCTGATTCCTATTCAGGGGTAAAGTTCTGAAAGATCCTCAGCTCTCCTCTGCTTTCTCAAGTACTGAGACTGCGGGATATTATTTTTCAATACTGCTGTGCAGCTGGGGAGAAGTGGATGCCACTAGGATTAGTTAAAATGCCACCAATCTTGATTTTCCTTATCAAGATGCAGTCATTTCTCTTGACTAACCACCTCCCCATGTTGCTACAAGCCTCTGGTGAGTCTCCAGAGTACTGAAGAGTGGATTTTGACAATTTTCTCACTGCTTTTATGAAGGAGCGAAATTTCAGAGTTCCTCACTCGACATTTGCACTGATTGGATTTGATTTTTTTTTTTTTGACAACTCATCCTGTAATGGAAAATCACCCATTTTATAAAAAACAGTGACAACGTTACCTTTCTGAACTCTTTGTTTGTTTTGTTAATCCAACCCCGGCTGAAATGAAATGAAATTCCACTTTTGAAGCCAAATTTGATACACCGTATTATTATTGTGCCAGACATTCTCACTGAAAAAGAAACAAAATTTAAAAATCAGATTTGAAAGACTGAATCAACATTTCCAGAGTCATAGATACAAAAGTCCATAAATGTACACAATGTTTTCAAGATGATAAATTATATAGAAGCAAGCGAAAAGAAACAAGCAATTTCTGCTTAGAAGAGTTTAGATTCTATATAATGCTGAGATTGCAACACATAAGCTATTTCAAGTCAGAATTAAGACTGACACAGCAGTGAACCAAATTCCATTTCATGTTTCTTTGAAGATGCTATAAGTTGAGAACAAAGAAGTTAACCTGAAACATACTAGTTCTATTATTTGGAGCTGAGTTTGGGGCTACCTACAAATTTTATACTTTCTTCCTAAGGGAAAGGATAAAAAAAAAAAAAAAACTTTAGTGACAATATGACCTCCAAGAGATCGATAATGAAACTGATTGGAACGCAATTAAAATTGGGGTAATTTTAAATGCAAACTCTCTGCGACTTCCTCGCCGAATGTTTACACAGTGACATAATCATTAGCAGATCTGAAGTGGGATGTGGATGTGACTTCAACATCTTTCATAAATTTTCTGTCAGAATATGGAAGAGTGTGTGCGTGCGTGCGTGTGTTAAAAAATCAGTTGCCCTCATCTGATATCCGAGCATCTCTTGGATTTCCAAGTAACGGTAAAGGAAGAGTTGGCCTAAAAATGATCAGATTAGTGGCATGGGGGTGGGATTCTGGCAACATTCATATATTCGCATGAAGCATAAATGCAGACCTTGGAGCAAAAAAAAAAAAAAAAATGCCTCCTTCCATGGAGGACTTGGCCACGTGTCATAACTGGAGCCTCTGCCGAGACAAAATGTACACTATGCGCTACATTTCCGTTCTCTGTCCTTTCAGCATCGCCCCAAACACGAGTCTCTCTGTGCAACATGGCGATACAAATTTTGTTGCCCATATCTCGATTCCAGATAAAAGCAGGAGCTCTGAGGACGGCCCCCGAGTCCCCGCACCCTTAGCTCTCCGAGGCAGGCGGTGCCTTCGTCTATTCGTTTGAGGTCCAGAATTTTTATCCCGGTTTGGTCTGTACACGGGTGTTTCCCTCCATGGGAGAAAACAGAGAGAATGTTCTGATTATGAGGGTTAAAAAAAAAAAAAAAAACCACCACCACCACCACCACCCCAAACCCCCAAATGTACAGAGTCCCCCTGCATGTGAGTTAACATTCACAGCCGTCGCCCTCCAGACACTTCAAGTTTCAAGTAGACAGCATTGCCATGGTAACGCATAAAGGAGAGCTGCACAAAGCAAGCCCATTGCACAACGTTATTCACATACCATGGGTGGTGCAGGCGGCACCGGGGACGCTGTATCTTTGGAGGATGTGGGAACGCACCCTGCCACAGAGTAGTCATGGTTCTCTAACTCAGTACATAAGCTGCGATGTGGTCTCATTCTTGAATGGCCCAAGACCTAATCGAGCTGAATTCTAACGATCCAGAGACTCGGAATCCTCCACGTATTCAAGTATCGAATATTACTTGAGTCCCCACCGTGTGCCAGGAATGGTTTAGGGAGCAACCACTGGGCGCTGGGGAAACAGACCTATAAAGCACTTCCTTCCCGGGGAACGCTCCACTGAGACGTTCCCTTCACAGGACCAAGGAACAGCATCTCATAGGTAAAATCTGTAACTGGAGAAGAGTGGAATTCATTTATTAATATGTACTGGTGGGTGGCTTCCCTGTTATAGTCATGACATTAAAGAAGCAATGGCATTTAGATAGATGGACAGGGAAAGTCGTTGTGATGAGGGGAATTGCATAGGTTAAGGCACAGAGGCAGAACTAAATAGAAAACAGGGAGAAATTCAGACTTTTAATAATTTTTTTTTATGGGAGAAAAGTTCTTAGAGTTTATTTATTTTTGAGACAGAGAGAGACAGAGCATGAGCGGGGGAGGAGCAGAGAGAGAGGGAGTCACAGAATCGGAAGCAGGATCCAGGCTCCGAGCTGTCAGCAGGGAGCCCCATGCGGGGCTCAAACCCACAATCCGTGAGATCATGACCTGAGCCGAAGTCGGATGCTTAATTGACTGAGCCACTGGGGCACCCCAGACTTTTTTTTTTAACTAAATAACTTGAGGGCCTCAGTTGTCTGACACAGAAATGGGCTGCTTTTTGTATAAATTTAATTTTTAAAAAATATTTACTTATGGGGCGCCTGGGTGGCTCAGTCAGTCAGGCGACCGATTTCGGCTCAGGTCAAGATCTTGCAGTTTATGGGTTCAAGCCCCGTGTCCGGCTCTGTGCTGACAGCTCAGAGCCTGGAGCCTGCTTCGGATTCTGTGTCTCCCTCTCTCTCTGCCCCTCCCCCACTAGCTCTCTCTCTCTTTCTCTCTCTCTCAAAAATAAATAAACATTAAAAAATTTTAAAAAATATTTACTTATTTTTCAGAAAGAGAGAGAGAGAGAAAAAACACAAGCGAGAGAGGGGCAAAGAGAGAGGGAGAGAGAGAATCCCAAGCAGGCTCCGTGCTGTCAGCCCTGAGCTGGATGCAGGGCTCGATCTCACAAACCGTGAGATCGCGACCTGAGCTGAAATCAAGAGTCAGATGCTTAACCGACTGAGTCACCCAGGCGCCCTTAAATTTAATTTTTTAATGAGAAATAAAAAGCAAATATAAAATTGCCCTATTCTACCAGTAGACTTCTTTTCTAGAAATGTAGTCTAACATTTTGATCAAATAAGGTACTGTAGATAAAAACATTTTGAAAAATTTTAAGTTCTCTAACAGATGCATTATTTACTCTTATCTTCCTTACCTATTCCATCAGAGGAAGCAGAAGTGAGAATAAGAAGAAAACTGGTGTATTGGTCACTATTTGGCTGTATCTTCCGGAGACTGAAATAATTTCTGAGGTTTTTTTCTCTTTTCCTCTTTGTTTCCCTTTTCCTTTATTTTTATTTATTCATTAATTCAATGATTTTTGATGAACACTTTTTTTTTTTACCAGGTAGTTATCTCTGCTAAGGTTATATCAGTAAACAAAGCAGACAAAAATTCCTGCACTCATGCAGTTTACATTGTAGTGGGGGGATAGAAATAGTTTATTAGATGAGTTGTAAGTATAAAGAAATGACTTCATTGGAAAAGTGATAGGTTAACAAAAGCTTGAAGAAGTGATTCGTTTAGATATCTGAAAGAAGAGTGTTCTAAGTATGGGAACAGCCAGTGCAAAGGCCCTGGGGCAAATTTGGGCCAAGATGTTCGAAGAGTGGCAAAGTGGCCAATGTAATAAGAGTAGAAGCAAGAGAGGGTGAGAGATGAAGTCAAGGAAGAGTGTGTGTGTGTGTGTGTGTGCGCGCGCACTGTGTGTTGTGGGAAAGGGGTGCAGATTATGTAAGGCCTTGTAGGCGTTCACACTGAGATGGGAAACCATTGTTCATTTTGGTTTTGACAAAGGTATCCCAGAGGCTAGAAGAGCCCTTGACCAGAGGACTTTGTATGAATTTATAACACAAAGAGTAGCTGCTCAAACATAATAGTTGAGAATCCCTTATCTGGGGGACTCAAAAAAAAATTTTAAGCTGATTTATTTATTTAGAGAGAGAGTGTGCGCACAGGTAAGGGAGGGACAGAGTAAGGGGGAGACAGAATCCCAAGCAGCCTCTGTGCTGTCAGCACAGAGCCCGATACGGGGCTCGATCCCACAAACCGTGAGATCATGACCTGAGCCGAAATCAAGAGTCGGAAGCTTAACCCGCTGAGCCACCCAGACGCCCGAAAGCGATCTTATTTTTACTATTACCATACACAAGCAATTCTAAACAGTATCAGCAATAACGTAATTCTCCCTCTCCCAATCTTTTGTTTGTCTTAATTCTAAACAATCACGGTAATTACGGATGAGGTTTTCCTATTGTGGCAAAACATACAGAAAATAAAACTTACCATCTTAACCATTTTTTTAAGTGCACAGTTCAGTGGAATTGAGTACATTTTGATTTACCGATTTACTTTTGCATATATTCTATGCATATTTTCTTTGTGGTTGCCATGGGGATCGCATGTACTTTTGTCATATACAGAAGTGGGCCGTTGAAAAATTATCCACTCTGCGTATCAAATATGCTAGCTATGCCATTGATACTAACATTGGAGTAAAAACATTCCAAGGTGATCTAACCATTTAGAGAATGACATTCCTCATCCTCTTGAACGTTAAATCGCAACCCTTCTTGCCTTGGGGCTGTGGCAGACGTTCTCAAACTGTGTCAAATTCTCTTTTTTTTAATGTTTATTTATTTTTTGAGAGAGAGTGAGAGAGCACGGGGGAGGGGCAGAGAGCGGGGAGTTGGGGACAGAGGATCTGAAGTCGGCTCCACACTGCCAGCAGCCAGCCCAAGGCGGGGCTCGAACTCGTGAACCGTGAGGTCATGACCTGAGCGGAAGTCGGACGTTCTACCCACTGAGCCACTCGGGCCCCCGGGGTCAAATTCTAAAACCAAGCGCCAGATAATCTATGTAGGACTTTGCAGAGGTGGCAAAAAGCTTGTTCCCTCCACCTCGGGTCCTCAAGTGGGCAGGGCACACGACATCGGTGAAGAGAAATTGTATTGATGGGGAAATTTTGTTTCGGAAAAGGATCCACTGACGTACTGTCCTGTTTCTCTCTTTTCCCTCTTCCTTAGTTGAGTGGTTTAAGCAAACCACCTGGACAGCTGTGCTTTCTGGAATTTGAAGGCTGCAGGGACTAGAATGAAATTGGGCTCCTGGGCTCCCTTGGGGGCAAAGCAAGAAGAGAGGTTACTGTAGAAGTGAGCTGGGCGGGGTGCAAGGATATCAGATGTCTTGAGAATCTGGTCTCGTCCTCAATCATGTTAGACTCAACGCCCTCTTTTTGTAATAAATATTTTATAACACTCCTCTTTAATATTCTGAAATGAAATGTATAAATAATACAAGCTACCTACACACACGATTGAAAAAAGAAAGAAAGAAGTGAAATTTTAAAAAGAAAGGCACTTTCACAATAAAAGAATACACATTTCAATATATAAACGCTTTGGCGTGTCTACACCGGATGACGACACCATAAATCAAATGCTTGCAACTTCTTACAATAAGGCCGGGTTGAAGTGAAATAACAGGATTCAAATGAATATAATTAGTGTTTCTTCCTCACGTTTAGCCGTTTGCGATAAGGACTCAGTTCGGAGGAAGACGAATATCATACGGTGTCACTCATATGTGGCATTTAAGAAACAAAACAGATGAACATAGGGGAAAGGAAGGAAAAATCAAATAAGGTAAAAACAGAGAGGGAGGCAAACCATGAGACAGTCTTAAATACAGAGAACAAACTGAGGTTCGCTGGGGGGTGCTGGGTGGGGGATGGGCTAAATGGGGGATGGGCATTAAGGAGGGCCCTTGTGGGGATGAGCCCTGGGTGTTATATATAAGTGATGAATCGGTAAATTCTACTCCTGAAACCATTATTACACTGTATGTTAACTAACTTGGGTTTAAATAAAATTTAAAAATTAAAAAAAAAAAAAAGAAAGAAGGACTAAGTAGGGCGCCTGGGTGGCTCAGTCGGTGAAGCATCCGACTTTGGCTCAGGTCATGATCTCAAGATTCGTGAGTTCGAGCCCGGCACGAGCTCCAGGCTGACAGTGCGGAGCCTGCTTGGGATCCTCTCTCTCTCCCTCGCTCTCTGCCCCTCCCCCGCTGCTATAGTCTGACACAAGTGTGTTATATGATTTTCTGAAATGGGGAACAGGTGTAAGGTTCTGAACAAGAGAATGTCCAACAGTCCTTTGACTTCTTCAGCCTTTGCAATTTGGGGAAATCTAGTGTATGGTAAGCACTTACGTTTCCCAAGTACACGAACATCCAGAAGGATGTTCAAAACCCACCCAGTACTGAGACCAAAATGTTTACTTCCCGGCAGGAACCCTCGTCTCTCTGGCCCTTGCCTAGCCAAAGGCCGTTCAATCTCACCCCCCACCAATAAACAACCAGAAGTGCCCCATCGATTTCCAACACCCCCCCCCGCCAACTGGGGGGTGCCTCGTCTTTTGAGAACCGGGACTTGGGGCGCCTGGGTGGCGCAGTCGGTTGAGCGTCCGACTTCAGCCAGGTCACGATCTCACGGTCCGTGAGTTCGAGCCCCGCGTCAGGCTCTGGGCTGATGGCTCAGAGCCTGGAGCTTGTTTCCGATTCTGTGTCTCCCTCTCTCTCTGCCCCTCCCCCGTTCATGCTCTGTCTCTCTCTGTCCCAAAAATAAATAAACGTTGAGAACCGGGACTTGAGATTTTACTGGACCTTTTCATATCTGAAAAACATTAAATAAGCTATGGGATCTGTCCAGAGTTTCATTCAGGGCTGAGGAAGGAACAACTTGACAGAACAGCAGGAGTAAGAAAGAACAAACTTGAGTTCTGCTCGTCCGCTCTACAGTTTGGCTGGCTCAGTAAAAATCTGTTGTATTAACAACAGTGCTGGCAATACTAGAAAATAGTCAGTACACAGCAGGTATAAGGACTCAGAGGCAGAAATAAGGTCGTCATGTTTAAGGAAGAGTAAGATCGTTAGAATGGTTAGGGCTGTAATGGTAGGGATGTAGAAAGCAAGGAGAAGAGTCAGAGTTCACATCACATAAAGCCTTGTCGGCCTTGGGGCGCCTGGGCGGCTCAGGCAGCTGATTGCCTGACTTTGGCTCGGGTCAGGATCTCACGGCTCGTGAGTTCGAGCCCCACGTGGGGCTCTCTGCTGTCGGCCCCCCTGAGCCTGGCGTCTGCTTCAGATCCCCTGTCCCCCTCTCTCCCTGCCCCTCCCCCACGCACTCACGTGTGCTCTCTCTCTGTCTCTCTAAAAAATAAATACAAACATAGGAACAAAAAATAAAAGCCTCGTAGGCCTTGGAGAGGAGTTTCACATTTGTTTGAAATGCAATAGGAGACAGAGATGTCGCATGACCTGATTTGTGTTTATAAAGGAGTATGAGGAGTATGGGTTGTAAGAAACCACTCTTAAATGGCTGCAGAGTGAACCTTTAAAAGGCCATTTCACTCTTCCAAGGCAAGGGCTGGGGCTAGAACAGAAGCAGTCAAATGGAAATGCTAAAACAGACCTAAGAGGGGGAATGATTGTACTTGCTGATGGATGAGTGTAGATGGGAGGGGGAGAGAAGCCATAATGGCCTTGACCCGCTGTGGGGATAATGACACCCTTGGCTGTGATGGGGGGAGACGCCTGAGAACAGAATTTGATAGACCATTAAAAAGATAACTTTTTTTTTTTCTCCCTTTCACCAAAATACGTCTCGTTAGGAGAAAGACAAATGCGTTAAGTAGATAGTTAAGGGTTTGTAATTAGAAAACAGCCATCTCGGAATCTTCACCATCACTGCATAAATTGGCCTGAATCTAGCTTTCAGCAATTTCCATCTGAAGTTCAATTCTCAACTTGGCCTCTCCCTTCTTCTTACGCCAGGATTTCAACGTGATTTCTTTATCCACGAACCTTTCATAAGGATATCCCACAAGATACTATGAGAATTAATTATTGAATGATGATACAACCGTTAGCAAATATTCACACTCGTATTTCAAGAGCTGCCGTTACAGTGGAAAAACATTTCTTGGTACCTCTAGATTCAGAAGAAGAAAATCGACGATCATGTGCTCATTAAGACTGGGGAACAATCGCGGAACACTGCACCAGACACAGATGTTGGGGGGGTCATGTGTGGGTAGGCATGACGATCAGCCAGATGGGCATGCTTCCTCTCCCAAATAAGCCCCCAAGGCACCGTCAGCAACCTGATTTAGCACTAAATTTAGCCCAGGGATCATGCTACCTATTACACTCTTCTTCGTAGGGCTGGCTGATCGTGAGGTTGGCAGGGTAAGGGTTCACTTGGGGGGAAACGGGGCTTTGTCGGGAGACTCTGTAGTAAGGTATTAGAACAGTGAGAAGGTTCTAGCCCCTCCCTAGCTGCTCACCACACCATGATCGGCCACCTCTTACTTCCCTCTGCCTGCTTCTCTCATGGTAGGGCTGGGAGTAAGCAAAAATCAAGGTCCACGACCGCTGGTGATGCCCCCTGATGGAAAACTAACCGAGCCACCCAAAGAATGTGAGCCTCATCGACTCCTTTGATAAACTGTTTTCCTTCTGTTTAATTGAGAGCCATAAGGGGAGAAAGCAGAGACCTTATGGGGAATTGCCATCTATTCCGAACCTCTTTTGCCAGGCAGGCTTTTGGGGCTGAGGAGATAAGCAGTGTCTGCTCTGAGCTGTTACTCGTAAGTATTGGGTTTGGCTGAAGGGGGGGGCCACGTGGAAAGGGGGAGGAGATTACTTAAACAAGTAAGTTTTCTTTGAATATTTCTGGATTACTTCTTCTGCCGTATGAGAAATTCACGGCATGCTCCTCGTGTACAAATTGTTGGGTCCCTCCTAGGACTGATCACTGAAGCGTTTGCCTCGGATCAAAGTTAACACTGGGCTTGTACCTTCTTTTTTTTTTTTTTTTAATGTTCATTTTTATTTTGAGAGAGAGAGAGAGAGGAAGTGAGCCAGGGAGGGCAGAGAGAGACAAGGAGAGGGAGAATCCCAAGCAGGCTCCCCGCCGTCAGCACAGAGCCGGAAGCGGGGCTCCACTCCACCAGCCGTGAGATTTCAGCCTGAGCTGAAATCAACAGTCAGACGCTCGACCGACCGAGCCGGCCAGGGGCCCCTGGGCTGGCACATGCTTGCAGGACACCCCTTCAGTTCTGCAAACCAAATGGATCTTTTTTTTTTTTTTTTTTTTTGCATCCATGGGAGCATGGGTGAATTTGTTGAGTCAGGCCTGTGACTGTCAATGTTATCTGGGCATAGGGTTCAGCGGGCTTCACCGAACGGAGCACAGAGCTTGTGTCCTAGAAAAGTTCAAGGGCGGGCTGCTAATGGTCCGTCTCTGCCTTGTTCCACTGCCCCTATCCTCCTCGCCCACGCAGGCTCCCTCAAATGTGCTCAATCCTTGGCCTCAGGCCCTGTTCTATATCCCCCCCCCCTTCCTCATTCTCAAAGCTGTTGACGGGATTGCACCTGTACCTCTCCTGGCTCCCTTAGCCAATCTCAATACGATGCTGGTTGATCCGGCTGCCTCTGGTTTCTCCTCAAAAAACCCTATTATCGTTCACCCCGCGCCCGCTGCATGCTTACTATGTACCGAGCATCAACTCAAGCACCTTGCCTACATTATTTCACGAACTTAAAAACAACACTATAAAGACCTCCAATTTGCAGGTGGGAAAACTGAGGCCCAGGAAGCTGAGGCAACAAGACCTAGGGGACAAGGCTAGGAGAAGCAGATTTTTTTTTTAATTTTTAATTTTTTTAAGTTTATTTCTCTATGTTGCAGGGGGCGGGGAGGGGCAGAGAGAGAGTCCCAAGCAGGCTCAGGGCTGTCAGCGCAGAGCCTAACGTGGGGCTGACTTTAAGCTGATTTATTTATTTTGAGAGAGAGAGTGTGTGTGCACAGGTAAGGGAGGGACAGAGAGAGGGGGAGAGAGAATCCCAAATAGACTCTGCACTGTCAGCACAGAGCCCCATACGGGGTTCGATCCCACGAACCGTGAGATCATGACCTGAGCGGAAATCAAGAGTCTGACACTTAACCAGGCACCCTGAAGTGGATTAAAAAAAAAAAAAAACAAACACGTGGAACACTAAACTTTATTCACTTTATTTATATATTTAATTTAGGATTACCTAATCCCCAATTGTGAGCTCAGAACCGTCACAAGCTCTTCAGCCCATCTGCCACACTGACTACAGAATTATCTTTGTAAAACACAATTAGTTATTCACTTCCTTAAAGCCTTCAGCCATCCCCCCCCCCCCCAGTACTACGCCTTTAAGCCAAATTAAACCATTTGCTTCAGATAGTCAGACTCTGTTTACAAGAAAAGGATGGGATTTCACAACTGCACTTGGCTCTGGTTTCTTTTCTTTTCTTTTCTGGTTCTTTTCAGCTCTGCCTAAGTCACAACCTGTGGGATGTTTCTCTTGTGCTTTTGGTCTCCCTCCTCTCGGCTTGGACTTGATCGTTAAGGTCTATTTTCTCAGATTCGACCCTTGACGTCCTGGAAGTGTTCACACTTTGCCCTTTCTTGTTCTTGCTGTTTGTTTGTTTGTTTGTTTGTTTTGAAGCAAATGGCCCCTTGTTCTTCTGCAGCCCTGGAATCCCACCCCGATGCTCGGTCCCTCAATGTCCCAATATGCCCATCTGCTACAATTCAACCCCTTCAACTTGAGGCAGTGCTTGATCCTCGGACTCTGCAGTGCTTTTCCAGCCTCACCTCCTACTTCTTCCTGAGGGCTTATGGGCCTTTGAAAATGGTTTTTAAAAATCAATTTCGGAGGGGCACGGTCAGTTGAGTGCCTGACTCTTGATTTTGGCTCGGGTCATGAACCACCAGCACAGAGCCCGACGCGGGGCTCGAACTCACGAAACGGGTGAGGTCATGACCTGAACTGAAGTCGGACACTTAATCGACTGAGCCACCCAGGCGCCCTTGGCCGTTATATCTTTAATATCCGTTCCTCTACTGTCATTGATTTTTCCTCCTGGGACTGAACTGAAACGTAAACAAGATCTGATCACCGAGTCTTTTATTCTCCTTTCTGTATTTCCCATCCTTTGTTAGTCTTCATATTTCAGTCTGGATATGTTCATTTGATCTCTTTTCTAGTTTACTAAATCTACCCCCCTCCCCGTGTCAAATCTGCTGGTCAATCTACCTACCAAGCTTTTGATTTTTTTTTATTCCTAAATTCCAGAATTTCCATTCTTAATCATGTCTTTTGTTCGTAGCAAGCACAACTATTCTGAAGTTGCTGACTGACAACCCCAGTAATGGAGTCTGTGTCAGGATATTTTAACTGACTATTGTTCCTCTTTTTAAACATATATCTTCTCTTCTTTGGTGCCTAGCTATTGTGTGTGTGTGTATGTGTGTGTGTGTGTGTGTGTGCGTGCGCGCGCACGCACGCGTGCCCATGTGCACAACACGCACAGGGACCCTTAACGTGGCATTTGCAAAATTGCTGGGATGAGTTTTTTGATGCCTCAATTAATCTCTTCTTCCAGAGGGGATTTATGGTTTGATTCCATTCAGTGTTCCAATAGGAACCATTTCAATCCAAGTGCAGGAACTGAAGCAACGTTTCAAAGCTGAGCTGGAGTCTTAATGATGAATATTTTCTTCGGGTTTCCTCTTCTAGGAGAATACATGCTTCCAGAGTCCCGCCCCTATGTGTGAGTTTCTATGGCCCCTTCCTTCTCTCATCCTACCTTTGGCAGTTTCAGGACTCCAATCCCTGTCTACCCAGCCCTGCAAAGCTGGTAAATACGCCCCTTAACATCTCAATTACTTACCATCCTCCTCTGAAATGGGAAAACACCCCCAGAGAAAACAAGGTCCAAATGGTGGTCTTTTTTTTTTAATGCTTATTTATTTATTTTGAGAGAGGGAGAAAGAGTGAGCAGGGGAGGAGCAGAGAGAGAGGGAGAGGGAGAGGATCCCAAGCGGGCTCCACACTGCCAGCACAGAGCCCGATGAGGGGCTCAAACTCACGAACCGTGAGATCATGACCTGAGCCGAAATCAAGAGTTGGATGCTTAACCGACTGAGCCACCCAGGCGCCCCATCATGGTCTTAAATTCTGGGCTCTCTACTCTTACTTGATTCTGGCTCTGTAAAACGTTTTGCTCTCTTTTTAGTTTTCTGACATCTTTTCTGAAGATGGTTTTTATAATTTATCCGGCTTTCACAGTTGTCATCAATGGAAAGGTCGCCTTGACTTTTCCAGTCTATGGTAACCTGAATTGGCAATGGCATTGTACCCTTCCATGACCCGCTGGCTTTTGTTCATAGAGAATTTGACAGATGTCTCCCACCCTCTAAAAATTTACACTGCAAACTAGAAACCACTGACAATCCTATCATTTGCAGGATACAATTAAGCCCATAGTGAAACAGTATACACAAGTAAATTTGTATATATACAAACTACTTAGAGTGAATCCGGATTTCCATTAACTTCCATTCTGCTCTTAGTACTGGCCTCCTTTTGCCTAGCTATATTAACCTTTAACGTGCAGCTTTGCTTAGTCCTATTTTGCAATCCGAGTGTTGGTTACTGTCAACCAACTGTCCACAATATTTAAATCCCGGGGTCTAGTTAGCAAAATATATGGGACACCTGGGTGGCTCAGGTCATGATCTCAACGGTTTGTGGGTTCGAGCCCCGCGTCGGGCTCTGTGCTGACAGCTCGGAGCCTGGAGCCTGCTTTGGATTCTGTGTCTCCCTCTCTGTCTGCCCCTCTCCCGCTCATGCTCTGTCTCTCTCTGTCTTTCAAAAGTAAATAAATATAAAAAAAAATTTTTTTTAAGTACATTTAGATATGAGTTAGGGTAACACTGGGAAGCCTGGAATGGGAAATAAAGCCGTCAGCGGAGATCGCAGAAAAGTTGCTAAATTTGGAGATCAAAATCTGAAATCACCTTGCCTCTAGATAGATATTAGGTATTTTTATTACTTTTTTAAATGTGTACTTATTTATCTTGAGAGAGAGAAAGAGCACATGCGCTCGTGCACCAGCGCTAGCTGGGGGAGGGACAGAAAGAGGGCAAGGGAGAGAATCCCAAGCAGGCTCCGTGCTGTCAGTGCACAGCTGGAAACGGGACTCGATCCCACGACCCTGAGATCATGACCCGAGCCAAAATCAAGAGTTGGCTGCTTAACCGACTAAGCCACCCAGGTGCCCCTAAATTTTTTTTTATTGATGCCTCTCTTAGTCGTTAGTTACACCAGCCCAACAAAAATCAACTATGGTCTCCCATTGGCTCCTACACTTAGGCTCCTGAGAGCTACGAGAGAAGATCTGACAACACATAAATTTTGCCCCTGGAAATGCAAGACCCCCAACCTCAACTGGATCGTCACACAAGCTGATCCCCTGTTTACCCACTCTCCCATTCCTGGAACAGCTATTGGAAACCTTCACCGCTCTTATTTAAAGTCTCAACCCATGACCTTCATTTTCGGCATCAGCCATATTCTACCCAAAATTTCTTTGCTCGTATTTCTTCGGCCATCTTATTATGGAAAATTTAAAACCATACAGGATATAAAATGAACCCTCATGTACATATCATCCAGCTTTCAGGATTACTGACTCGTAGCAATGTTGTTTCGTTGACTATAGCTTTTAAAAACTGTATTTCTTGGGGCGCCTGGGTGGCGCAGTCGGTTAAGCGTCCGACTTCAGCCAGGTCACGATCTCGCGGTCCGTGAGTTCGAGCCCCGCGTCAGGCTCTGGGCTGATGGCTCAGAGCCTGGAGCCTGTTTCCGATTCTGTGTCTCCCTCTCTCTCTGCCCCTCCCCCGTTCATGCTCTGTCTCTCTCTGTCCCAAAAATAAATAAACGTTGAAAAAAAAAATTAAAAAAAAAAACTGTATTTCTAGTCTTTCTTTCCTACTGCCCTCACATCACTCTGAAAGGAGGTTCCCCAATATCTGAGGTTATTCTCTGCATCAAGAAATTGAAGTATAATTAACATAGTGTTATATTAGTTCCAGGTATAATGATTCAACCGCTCTATACATTTCTCAGTGCTCATCAAGATAAATGTACTCTTAATCCCCAGTATCTATTTCATCCATCCCTTCACACACCTCCCCTCTGGCAGTCATCAGTTTGTTCTCTGTATTTAAGAGTCTGCTTTTTTAAAAAAAAAAAAACATTTTTTAATGTTTAATTGAGAGAGAGAGAGAGAGAGCACGAGAGACAGAGACAGAATCCGAAGCAGGCTCCAGGTTCTGAGCTGTCAGCACAGAGCCTGACGCGGAGCTTGATCCCACGAACTGCGAGATCGTGACCTGAGCCAAAGTCAACTGCTCAACCGACTGAGCCACCCAGGTGCCCCTTAAGAGTCTGCTTTTCATGCCCCTTTCAAACATTTCCTTTATGCGAACTGATTTCAGGATTTAATTATTTTCATATTAGGAATCATACACACACACACACACACACACACACACCCTCTTGACACTATATATCCCTTTAGCTAACATCCCATATTTCTTTTGTTTTCTGCCAAGAATCTGGAGAGTATTCTGTACTCACTGTTTCCATTGCCTTATTCCCTCCCACACCTCAATCCGAGCAAAAGGGTTTCTAGCCACACCACTTTGCTGAAAATGCTCTCCTTGACTTCACTGATTTCTATCTCTTTTTGCTAAGCCTTCTTAATGCTCCCAGGTGACTCGGGAAGAATTTGACATTGTTGGTCCCTTTCTGTAATCAGCGAAACTTCTTCAAACTCCATGCTCCCCTTGATCCCGTGAAAATACTTTCTCTTGTGTTCCTCCTACATCTTTTGGCCTCTCCTTCTTCGGTCTCCTCTTCTCTGTCTCTTTCATGTGGGTGTTCCCTGGGATCTGTCTTTGGCTCTCTTTTCATTTACACTATCTTGTAGCAATCTAGCCCACTGCCTATGTCATCACCATCTGTATAGTTTTTCTCAAACATTTGGAGTCTAATGAAATAATGACACATACGAGGATGAGCAGTGTTTTTTTTTTTTCACTAAAAGATTCATTTCTATTTGTAAAATGAAACGCATAAATGGATGGCACTAATGAAATAATGATGTACCAGGTGCGATAGAGAAAGTAAGGACCTTATTTCTAATATTTCTCCCCTGTATGTTCAGGCGGAATAGCTTGACTTTTAGGGCAAGTTCCACATGTATCTGTTTCTTGTTCCTCCTCTTTGTTCATACTCATGTAGACGGTCCTAAGTCACTATTCTGAGTTGTCGGAACTAGAATCCAGAGTTTGCTTCATTGACCATAAAAGTTTCAAATATTGGCTGAAGTTTAGAACTGGAAATTACGAAGACAATTTTAACTAAAAATTAATGGGTTTTTTCAGATGTTAAGCTGAATAGCATATCACAGGGGGAAACAAACCTAGAAGGATGAATGTTTTAAATTAGGAAACGGCAGCAAATGGATTGTTGATCTATTCTTTGGTTGTATTCCATTCTGAAAACATTTCTTCGTATTCTGATGCTTGGGGATGATTTTGAAATATGCCCCACGAGACACCAATGATTTATCTTTTTAATGAGTAAAGAAAATCACCCAGTGGTTGAAAAGTGTCAACTCTTGGGGCGCCTGGGTGGCGCAGTCGGTTAAGCGTCCGACTTCAGCCAGGTCACGATCTCGCGGTCCGTGAGTTCGAGCCCCGCGTCGGGCTCTGGGCTGATGGCTCGGAGCCTGGAGCCTGTTTCCGATTCTGTGTCTCCCTCTCTCTCTGCCCCTCCCCCGTTCATGCTCTGTCTCTCTCTGTCCCAAAAATAAATAAACGTTGAAAAAAAAAATTAAAAAAAAAAAAAAAAAAAAAAAAAAAAAAAAAGAAAAGTGTCAACTCTTGGTGATTGAGAATTTTGAATCACAGTATATTGTTTTTAAGACATCCTAATGTCTTATTCTCAATGGAAAACCATGACCTTGGTCCTGAAGTGATAGGATGAAATTATTGAGTATACACATATATATTTTTTAATGCTTATGTATTTTTGAGAGGGAGAGTGAGAGAGAGTGAGCTCAAGCAGGAGGAGGGGCGGGGGGGGGACACAGAATCTGAAACAGGCTCCAGGCTCTGCGCTGTCAGCCCAGAGCCCGATGCGGGGCTCGAACTCACAAAAGCACGAAATCATGTCCTGAGCCCAAGTCGTTCAACTTGAGCAAGCCACTTAGAATTAGCAAAATAGTCTTTATTGGCATTACTCGTGATGAGGAGATACTGCTATCTCAACCCCGTGTCCAGTTCTCATGCGACCAACTTTCCCAGATAGCCAGCTTACCTCAGATTGGAAAGGCAGGTCTCAAAAGATAATGCTCAGTGACTGCAGTCAGATTGTCCTCACAATCTTTACTGGAAGGGAAATGTTGCTATCCTTAATTTATAGATGATAAAACTGAGGCTTAATAGGTTGAGTGACTTTGCCTAAGAAGAGATTTGGACAGGGTGACTGAAAATCCACAGCAATTCATAAGATAAGTCCAGGTTGAACGGCCCTTGATTCAATTTCCTAAAAAACTGGCCTTGGCGAAACAAGCACCTTTTCTTTTATGTTCTCAGTCTTCCTTGTCCCTGTTGCAATTTTACGACATTACCCCAATGCTCTCAGCCACTCCCACAGTTGAAGGGAGAAACCTATGTCCTGTCTTCTCAAATCTGGACTTTGTGTCTGGTTGACCAGTTGAGTCTTAGAGAAGGAATATTGTGCTCGTTTCTGGACTCAGGCCTTAAGAAATGATCAGCTTCCACTCCTTGTCCCTTGGGACAATCACTTTTGTATCCAAGCTACCATGCTGTGAGGAAGCCCAAGTCACCCTATGGAAGAGGCCAGCTTGGAGAAGAATCAACAGCCAGGACCAACTTGCCAGACATGTGAATGAGCCATCTTGGAAACAGAAGCTCAGCCCCGCTGAGCTCAGCCCAGGTCAAGCTACCACATGGAGCGACAACCAATTGTCCCCGCTGAGTCCTGCCCAAATTTCAAATTCATAAACAAACTAAACGAATGTTGTTCTTTTAAGCCATTATGTCTTAGAGTGGTTTGGTATGAAGTGCTGGATAGATAACCAGAGCACCCCCCTCCTTTGAACCCTCCTTTCTCTCACCCTTCCCTCCCTGTTAATTTCAGTTGCTTTCCCCTAAATCTGTCACACAATCAATACGTACTTTTTATGTTCAATGTTCTCATCCTTTTTATTAGACGATCGATAACAGAGTTCTTGTTTATAATGTTTATTTATTTATTTGGCGGGGGGGGGCAGAGAGAGAGGAGAGAGAGAATCCCAAGCCAGCTCTGTGCTGTCAGTGCAGATCCCAACGGGGGGCTGGATCCCACAAACGGTGAGATTATGACCTGAGCCGAAATCAAGAGTCGGACTGGGGCTGGGAAGTCCAAAATCAAGGTACCAGCAGATTTGATGTCTGGTGACAGCTCACTTCCTGGTTCGTAGCTGCCCATCTTTTCACTGTGTCCAAATATGGCAGAAGGGGGTCTTGGGGTCTTCTTTATAAAGGCACTAATGCCATTCATGAGGGCTCCAACCGCATGACCTAATCACTTCCCAAAGTCCCGCATCCAAATACCATCACCTTGGAGATTAAGATTTAACATATGAATTTGGGGAGGGCACACGCAGTCTATAGCAATTTTCTGTTATTTTCAGTGAAAGGTGTTAAGACTACTCCTCAGACCTATTGAACCCAATGTTCCAGAGTGAGGCTTGGGAAGCCTCATTTTCAATAACCTTTCCAGATAGTTTCTACACATACCAACGTTTGAAAACTTTGCAACAGTGGTTATTTATAATTCTTTTGGAATGCGGATTACGATGAGATTTAAGTTAAAAGAGGCTGTAAATGCTGTAAAGCATTTAGCATAGAGCCCAGCATACTATACGAGGTCAGTTAAATTTCTGCTACCGCTTTAACTTCCAACATCATCGTTGCTATTTTTTTAAAGTTGTCTTTCATTTTTTAAGAATATTTATTTATTTTGCAGAGAGAGAAAGAGAGCAAGCTGGGGAGGAGCAGAGAGAGAAGGAGACAGAGGATCTGAAGTGGGATCCGTGCTCACAGCAACAAGCCCGATGCGGGGCTCGAGCCCACAGACTGTGAGATCGAGACCTGAGCCAAAGTCAGATGCTTAACTGACTGAGACACCCAGAATGTTCTTTGCTCCAGGCATCAGATGAAGGCTTGCAGCTAGCTCTCCCGGAGACAAGGGTAAGTTTAGGCAAAGCACTCTTCAGAGAGTCTATCCACCTGGCTCAGGTACACACACACACACACACACACACACACACATGAGACAGAGCAAAAAGGATCATCTGATACCTTCGTTGACAATGGAGTAAATCATTGAAAGTGGGTTTTTGCAAGATCCTAGACCCGGGATCTTCATATATGTGGAAGAAGGTGCCCACAAAGGAATTCTAGTGAGCACTCAGCCAAATTCCCCTGGTTTCCTCTGGAAATATATGGGGCCTGATATTCCACTTTCATATAGAAACAGATGTACTAGCTTATAGGGTGAAAGCCTGAGAAGAAAATTGGACAAGCTGATTATAAATCAGCAAGCAGTTTTTACGAAAAGTCAACTCATGCTACAATTTAGTGTCTTTTGAATGTGGGCATCTCGTTAGGTGGAAAACATTCAGACTAGATTATTAAATCTCAATTAGGCTGAATGCTTTCAGAACGATATAGTTTGACATTCAAATTTATTAATTAACTCAGGGTCAACATCACATTTTCTTTCAGCCCTTGTTAAAAAATAACAATTCTCTACAGTGTTCTGCCTTAGCAGTAACCGTGTAGTGAAGAGTTTGAATTTGCGTAATTCTTTAACTTCCCTCTGCCTCAGTTTTCTCATCTGTAAAATGAGAAGAATAACGATACCTCAAAAAATTGTTCAAGATTCAATCGATGTATGAAATTGCAGAAGATACTTTTTGGCACATAGTAAACGCTTAGTGTGTTAGTTTTTGTTGCCATAATAATAATAATTATTACTATCAGTTATTAGATAGATTTTTATTAATAAATATTGTTATTAATAATTATTAATTATATCTTAATTATATATTAATTATTATTAATTAATATATAATTTTATATATTATTATATATATTATTATTATTAAAGAAACCACATCACCAGGCAATTTTTCTGTTAGTACAGACCTATAACTAAGTGGGTTTGAACTGCCTACTGTATTTTCTCTTCCTTATGATTTTCTTAATAACACTTCCTTTTCTCTAGCTCACTTTATTGTAAGAATACAGTATATAATACATATAAGATACAAAATATGTGTCAATCAACTGTTCGTGTTATCAGTAAGGCGTCTGGTCACCAGTAGACTGTTAGTAGTTACCTTTTGGGGGGACTCAAAATTTACACGTGGATGTTTTTCAGCTGCTGAACAGGTGGGTCCCCTAACCCCATGTTGTTCAAAGGTCAACTGCATAGGCCTCAACTTGACTCTCCCCTAAGGGTGAGATCAAGATCTTTCCTGTTTACCTCTGAATTGTCGGAATCTTGCATCATGTCTGGTGCTCAATAACCTTCTGCTACATAAATAATGGTTCCCAAAAGGTGAATATTGGCTGATTATTAAGTCTTCTTATTTTTTATCCCTCTCAGAGTTGGAGTGTGGCAAGAATATTTTTAGTTGATGGTTATTGCTAATTAGAGTCTGCCACTGAGTTTGACTATTTTTATTTTCTATCTCTTGGCAGAGGACCTTGATGGAGAAACAAAGGAGAAAAGGGAAGACAAGTGGGCTTAGAAAACAATAAAGAAGGTGACACATCTTACTGCAAACTTTAGCGCCTAAAAACTTTTCTCTCTGAAGTATATATTGAAATGATAAAAAGAAAAAGTCTTGACTGACCAGGATATAATCGCAGGGACCAAATCTGCAAAAAGACATGAATCCCCCTCACCCTCTCCTTTCTGAGAGACAGGGTAGGCAAGTAATGGTAACACCCAACTATTGCCCAGCTCAGAGTTTGTCTGTGCTGCAGAGCCCAGATTCAGTGTTTGGTACAATCTTGCTGAATTAAATATCAAGCTTAAATTTTCTTTTTCATTTTAGAGATAGAGCACGAGCCGGTGAGAGGGGCAGAGGGAGAGAGCGAGAGAGAGAGAGAGCCTCAAGCAGGATCCTGACGTGGGGCTCAATCCCATGACCTCGGGATCATGACCTGAGCCAATACCAAGAGTCGGGTGCTTACCTGACCGAGCCACCCAGGCACCCCTACATATCGAACTTGATCACAAGATTGGATCATTAGATGTCCCAAGTCCATGTGATTCCAGTACCTAATCAATCAAATATGAACATTTTTCTATAAGCTCATGTTTATGAAGAGTTAGTTTGTATCGAATTAAAGATTCCATGGAAATGCATAGCCATGAGTAATAAATCCCTAGAGCTTTTGATGGGAGTAGGAGTTTTCAGCCTGTTCATCTGCCATGCTCCAGATCAGGAATATATTCATTCTGGTTCATTTTCTTCAGTGCGTCACTTGGGGAGATGTTTCTGCCGTGCTTATTTAGAAAGCCCTAGGCTGGAGTCAAACTAAGAAAACAAGTCACTGCTGTGTCCTAACTTACAGTGGAGACGCCTCCTCCCCCCTCCCCCCTCCCCCAGTTTAGTACCACCTTGATCCATATGTACAGATCTTTGTTGAATGCCTTGAGATGTGGGCAGAAGAGGTGGAGATTGTTGGTAAAAATAAAGGGCTCTACCAACGGTTCTTTTCAAAGCAGATGGCCTGCAAAACTGCTGTACATAGACTTGCATGTCCAAAAATTTGTTCTATAAATTGACTTTTAAAGCTTACATATCTAAAAGAAAAATAATAAAACAGAAATTAAGACAGGAGAAAATATACCTCCTGGCCTCTTGATTCAAGAAACCATAAGACATAAAGCACGATTTATTCTAATGGAGTGGATTAACAACACAAAGGAAAAATGTGTGCATCCGTTAACTTTTCAGTGTTAGAAAATCCCCACACTTAGTGCCTCAAAGCACCCAGTCCTTTCCCTTTTGATTCTGTGGGTTGGGTGGGCAATTCTTCTGGTCTGGACAGGCTCTGTTGGCAGGATGGCTAAAAAAGCTGGATGATCTAAGACAGCCTCATTCACGTATCTGGTGTTCGTCAGGGCGATGATGACGACTGAGCCCCTTGTCTCTTGTCATTCAGCAGGCTAGCCCTGGATTCTACATGTGGTGGTCTCAGGGATCTCAAAGTGTGAAAGCAGAAGCTGTGAGATTTTTTTTTTTAGTTTATTTTGAGAGAGAGCATGAGTGGGGGAGGGGCAGAGAGAGAGAGAGAGAGAGAGAGAGAATCCTAAGCAGGCTTTGTGCCGTCAGCATGGAGCCTGACTTGGGGCTCGATCTCACGAACTGTGAGATCATGACCTGAGCCAACATCAAAAGACGGACGCCTAACCGACAGAGCCACCCGGGTGCCCCAAAGCTGTGAGATTTCTTAAGGCTTAGGCTGACAATTATACAGCATTAACCTCCATTGCATTCTGTGGTCAAAACAAGTCACAGGATTCAAAGAATGGATAAATGGACTCCATCTCTTGATGGTAAGAGCTGCAGACTATTGGGGTTATCGTTGCAATCTCCCAGATGGGATGTGCGTACAACACACGGTACTCTAATCGCAATTATGCTAAGCAAAACTCCTGCTAGAGACAGAGGTATGATGGTAGTAAGAGGCCTGGAAACTAGACTCCAAAGACCAGGGTTCTAGAGAAAGTCCTGCCATGGATTACTTCCTGACTTGAAATAAATCTACTCAACTTCTCCGGGCTTCAATTTAGTTGTCTCTGAAATGAGGGGTTGGATAAGTTGATGTCTAAAGTCCCTTCTGGATTTCTGAGGACTCAGACTTCAGCGAATTTCTCAGCTTTTAAAGGCAGCATTTCCCTAAGGATGTCAGGGGGGTGGTGCAAAATTCTAAACTTTTTAAAGACTTTATATGACTCCAGGGGCACCTCGGTAGCTCAGTCGGTTAAGTGTCTGACTCTTGATTTTGGCTCAGGTCACGATGCCGGGGTCATGGTATGGAGCCCTGTGTCAGGCTCTGTGCTGAGTGTGGAGCCTGCTTAAGAGTCTTTTCCTCTGCCCCTCTCCCCCACTCACACACTCTGTCTCTCGGTAAAATTAAAAAAAAAATTATGACTCAAATTTGGAAAAAAAATCATATGCTGTGATAACAAGCATGTACAAAGTATACTTATAAAAGAAAATATTTAAAAATCAATGGTAGGATTATGGTTTTCAAAAATTATTTTAACAGATTTTAAAATGTCATTACTACATTGACTCTTCAGTAAAAAAGAATAAATCCTTTCCGCACACTATTTCCAATGAAAACAGTTTTGCCAGGGAGACGTGAATAGACGTTTTTCCAAAGAAGACATCCAGATGGCCAACAGACACATGAAAAGATGCTCAACATCACTCATCATCAGGGAAAGACAAATCCAAACCACAGTGAGATACCACCTCACACCTGTCCAAATGGCTAAAATTAACAACACAGGAAATGACAGATTTTGGCGAGAATATGGAGAAAGGGGAACCCTCTTGCACTGTTGGTGGGAATGCCAGCTGGTGCAGCCACCGTGGAAAACAGTATGGAGGTTCCTCAAAAAGTTAAAAATAGAACTTCCCTACGACCCAGCAATTGCACTACTAGGTATTTACCCAAAGGATACAAAAATACTAATTCGAAGGGATACATGCACCCCAATGTTTATAGCAGCACTATCAACAACAGCCAAAGTATGGAAACAGCCCAAATGTCCATCGACTGATGAATGGATAAAGATGTGGTATAGAGATATACGGTGAAATATTACTCACCCATCAAAAAGAATGAAATCTTGCTATTTGCCATGACATGGATGGAGCTAGAATGTATTATGCTAAGTGAAATAAGTCAGAGAAGGCAAACATCATATGATTTCACTCATAGGTGGAATTTAAGAAACAAAATACATGCACCTAGGGGAAGGGGAAAAAGAGAGAGAGGCAAACCATAAGAGACTCAACTATAGAGAACAAACTGAGGATTGATGGAGGGACATAGGCGAGGGGATGGGTTAAATGGGTGATGGGCATTAAGGAGGGCACTTGCTGTGATGAGCACTGGGTATTATATGTGAGTGATGGATCACTAAATTCTGCTCCTGAAACCAACATTACACTATATATTAACTGACTAGAATTCAAATAAAAACGTAAAAAAAGACATCCTACCTGTGAAATAATATCTGAAAACTGAGTTATCTATTTCGTGCTGCGTTTTAGGCAATGTTGAGAAGTCAGAAGTAAAATTATAAAACAAACATTGTAATCTGAACTGAGAGTTTTCCCCTGATTTTGCCTTATATGGCAGGTATCATTTTTATTTCAAATAAAGTCCATATTTCAATTTTTCTACTTAACACAAAATGGTGCCAGGTCAACAGGACCGCAATTTTCACAGCTCCCAGAAACAAGAAGAAATTCATTGCTGGTTTAGCCTTTTCCATTCTCTAGTAGGCAGTAGAGAGGATGGTGAACAAGATCCTTGTTTCCCATGGCCTTCCCTCCCTGTCACATGTGCTGCCCAGATTCCCCATCAAGAGCAACATTTTTCTTGCTTAAACATGTACGCTTAACCTTTGGGTCAGAAGTCATTTTCCCTCAAATCGATCCAATTTTCAAGACAGATGTTCTGAGGAAGGAAGGAAGGAAGGAAGGAAGGAAGGAAGGAAGGAAAGAAGGAAGGAAGAAGGAAGAAGGAAGGAAGGAAAGAAGGAAGGAAGGAAAGAAGGAAGGAAGGAAAGAAGGAAGGAAAGAAGGAAGGAAAGAAGGAAGGAAAGAAGGAAGGAAAGAAGGAAGGAAGGAAAGAAGGAAGGAAAGAAGGAAGGAAAGAAGGAAAGAAGGAAGGAAGGAAGGAAGGAAGGAAGGAAGGAAGGAAGGAAGGAAGGAAAAGAAAAGATTTGGTTAAGGGGTCATCCATTTTCACTTTCAGCCAGGCAACAGTCATCATTGACCTTCTATTGCTCCGTTTTTCCAGATCTTTTCAGGTTTAGCTTCCTTGACCTCTCAGGTCAAGTTACATCTTTCTGACCACTCCCTTTTTCTTGGTAGCTCTTTCTCCCTTGGCTTATGAGACACCACTCTGACTTCTCCACAACCTTCTCTTCTACGACCATCACTTGAATGCTGGTGATGTCTAAGCTTTGTCTTTGTACCTCTTCTTTGATCATCCTACCCCAACCTTGAGTAAACTCACCCACTCCCATTATTCCAAAGACTCTTGATGTTCTACTGACTCCCAGTTATATGTCTCTACCACAGACTTCTTTCCTGAACTTCAGACTACATCTCTGGCAGCTTTACTGTGATATCTCTTAGGCGCCTTAACCTCAACTCATTTCCCAAACTCCTGTGTCCTCAGCTCAGTGAATTATCCCCTCAGTCATTCAAGCTAGAAAACACGGAAATCACTTTCTGTCTTCAGTCAGCGGGGCCCATTTTCCTTCAGAATCACTCCCTGCCCTTCTCCTCTCTACTCAGGAAGACTGATATCCTGAAGGTTCTGACTGGATTGGTAACCAATGAGAGACTGACAAGATTCCATAATGTGAATTTTTCCTGACCGAAGCTGATCTGCCAGGACGGCGGCTGGGTGCCCCGCCCACCAAATCTGGGGCCAGTTTGGCACCACTGAGCTTCCAATATGGCACCATTCTCCCAGGAGACCAGCCAGCTGCTTGGTAACAAGTTGACTACATGTGATTCTTTCCTATCACAGAGGGACCATGCTTTGATCTTGCAATTTTAAGTATGGATTTGCCTTCTCAACACCACCATCCGTGGGCTTAGAGAATGCCTAATTCACCACCATGCTATCGCACACAACAATGCTTGTTGTGGACATATTCCGTGGCAAGGAAAGTGCGGTAATAAATAATAATGCTACAATTGGCTGATATTGGCGTCTACCCCACCGCTGAGGAGGCCTAGCCTGATGAAATCGTGGAATGGCTCCATAAAGATCCAGTTATGGTATCAACTGAAAGGTCATATTCTGTGAGGTTGGCATGTCCTCCCTGAGGATGATGCATATTCTTTGAACCGGTGACCGATATACGGTGTGTTTCTTTCTTCCTTACACAAAATACATGGGACCAAGAATTAAGGGGGGAGAGGTGGGAATGGCAGAGAAGGGATGATTACGTTGGCTGAGATGACTGATCCTGATTGACAATGGGAGAAATGGGTTTGCTGCTGTACAATGGGGATGGGGGGACTGTATCTGAAACTTAGGAGATTCATGGGGACATCTTTTAGTACTTCTGTGTCTGATAGCAAAGGGTGGCAGCTTCTCGCGGTTGGCCATCTCTGGGGTCCCCCACGAGGCCGCTTGGCTCCCAGCTTCTCTCTCATTTGTGCATTCGACTCCCTGCCTTCACCTCCCCAACGGACACAATCAGATTCCTAGTCCTTAACATGTCTTGTGGCTGTCCTCTTCTGTCCACTGCTTACAACCACAGTCTTACATATATCAGGTTGTCACCACTTTTCACCAGGGCTGTCAGTCTCGCTTTCAACTTCCACTCCGCCACCTCTCCGCCCCTTTCTTAACTTTCATGAGCAGGCTCCATGTCTTCGGTTTCTTCTCCTATGCCTCAAACAAGAATAACTTTCAGAAAGGTAAGTCCATCAATAATCTTGTGTTTAAAAACGAGGCCTTTTAACAGTAGGACCTGGGGAATTGTGTCTTCCGCTCAGGAGAGAAGGTATCCTTAGAAACTGAAAACCAGAGCGCCTCGTGGTTCAGTCGGTTGAGCGTCCGACTTCGGCTCAGGTCACGATCTCCCAGTCTGTGGGTTCGAGTCCCACGTCAGGCTCCGTGCTGATGGCTCGGAGCCCGGAGCCTGCTTCGGATTCTGGGTCTCCCTCTCTCTCTGCATCTCTCCCACTCGCGCTCAGTCTCTCTCTCTCTCTCTCTCTCTCTCTCTCAAAAATAAACAAACATTAAAACAAAAAAAAAATTTTTTTAAAGAAACTGAAAACCCAGAAAAAACACATACCTACAGGGTGGCAGAAATGATATCGGAACCCCTCCCAAATCCTCTCCTTTCCATCTTTGCTGAAATGTAAATATTACTAGAATCAGTTTGTGTCCCTAGCTGCAAACTTTCTCTTTGTAGATTTCTCGAAAACACTGTTCGATTGATGCTCGAATCAAATAGCTCATTTTTCTGACAGCACCACCTATGGATCTTCACCATGAATATTTTTGAAAGTTCAGAATCATATAAAGAAGAAATAAACATCATCCATAAGCCCACAACCCTGAAACAATCATTGTTAGCAGCATATCATTGAATCATCCTCCAGCTTTTTCTGTGTGTATTTTTTTTTTAATTTTTTAACGTTTATTTATTTTTGAGACAGAGAGAGACAGAGCATGAACGGGGGAGGGTCAGAGAGAGGGAGACACAGAATCCGAAACAGGCTCCAGGCTCCGAGCTGTCAGCACAGAGCCCGACGCGGGGCTCGAACTCACGGACCGCGAGATCATGACCTGAGCCGAAGTCGGACGCCCAACCGACTGAGCCACCCAGACGCCCCTCTGTGTGTATTTTAAATGAAGCTGGGAACCTACGGTCTATGGTATTGTTTATTTGAAACTTTTATTGAGTGGGGCGCCTGGGTGGCTCAGTTGGTTAAGCATCCGACTTCGGCTCAGGTCATGATCTTGCGGTCCGGGAGTTTGAGTCCCGCATCAGGCTCTGTGCTGACAGCTCAGAGCCTGGAGCCTGCTTCGGATTCTGTGTCTCCCTCTCTCTCTGACCCTCCCCATTCATGCTGTCTCTCCCTGTCTCAAAAATAAATCAACGTTAAAAAAAATTTTTTTTAAAAAAGAAAGTTTTATTGAGTTATTTGTAGATTTACATGTGGTTGCAAGAAAAAAATAGAGAGCTCCCTTGTGCATTTTCCCCAGTTTCATTCAATGATAATATTTTTCAAAACCATAATGTATCACACCGGGACATTGACAGTGATACAATGCAATCATCTTCTTCCAATTTCCCCAGTGCTACTCGCACTCGTTTGTGTTTGTGTATCTGTTTGTGCATGTGTGTCCACGTTTGTGTCTCCATATTACATCTCACACAATTACATCATCCATGTGGTTTCATATCTCTACCACCACAGTCAAGATGCCAAACATTTCCGGGGCCGCCTGGGTGGCTCAGTTGGTTAAGCGTCCAACTTCGGCTCAGGTCACGATGTCACGGTTCGTGGGTTCGAGCCCTGCGTCAGGCTCTGTGCCGACAGCTCAGAGCCTAGAGCCTGCTTCGGAGTCTGTGTCTCTCCCTCTCTCTCTGCTCCCCCACTCTCACGCTCGGTCTCTCTCTCCCTCTCTCTCTCAAAAATAAATAAGCATTAAAAATTGTTTTTAAAAAAGATGCCAGGGGCGCCTGGGTGGCTCGGTCAGTTAAGCGTCCGACTTCGGCTCAGGTCATGACCTCACGGTCCGTGAGTTCGAGCCCCGCGTCGGGCTGTGTGCTGACAGCTCGGAGCCTAGAGCCTGTTTCAGATTCTGTGTCTCCCTCTCTCTGTGCCCCTCCCCTGTTCATGCTCTGTCTCTCTCAGTCTCAAAAATAAATAAACGTTAAAAAAAAATTAAAAAAAAAAGATGCCAAACACTCCCAACGCTACAAAGATCTCTCATGTTACACTTTTATTATAACCCACACCCACTCTTCCCCCACCCTTCCTGACTCTAACTTCCGGCAATCACTAATCTGTCCTTTGTTTTTAAAATGTTGTCATTTCAAGAAGTTACATACGTGGAATAATACCGTACATAACCTTTCGGGATTGATTTTTTTCACCAGCACGATTTCTTGAAGATTCATCAAAGTTGTAGGTTATCAACAGTTCTTTCCTTTGTATTGCTAAGTAGTATTCCACGGCACGGATATACCACCGTTGATTTAACTATTCACCTACTGAAGACCATATGGGCTGATAAATAAAGCTACTACGAACATTCATATACAGGTTTCGTGTGAATGTAGGTGATTTCTCTGGGATAAATGCCTACTAGCGCAATTATTAAGGAAATACGGTAACCGCACGTTTAAGGCTTTTTTTTCTTATTTGAGAGAGAGAGAGAGAGTGCATGTGAGCGGGGGAGAGGGGCAGAGGGAGAGAGAGAATCTTAAGCAGGTTCCATGCTTAGCACCGAGCCCAACACGGGGCTCCATCCCACAACCCCGGGATCACAACCTGAGCTGAAATCAGGTGGTAGACGCTTAACCAACTGAGCCACCCAGGTGCCCCATGTTTGTTTGTTTGTCTGTTTGTTTGTTTAAGAAACTGCCCAACTGTTTTCGGAAGGAGTATATCATTTTACACTCAAACCAGCAATGTCTGAGTGTTCCAGTTTCTCCACATCCTTCTCGGTGTTTGGTGTTGTCCTTGTCATTTATTTTAGCCATTTTGATAGATGTGTAGGGATATCTCATTGTCATTTGAAGTTTCATTTCCCTGCTGGCTGATCAGGTTGAACATCCCTTCACGGGCTTATTAGCCACCTATATATATATCCACTTCCGGGAAATGTCTGGTCATGTTTTTGACCCACTTTTTGGGATTGTTGCTTTTTACTGTTGGCTTTTGAGGGTTCTTTATATATTTACGATACACGTCCTCTATCGAATGCATAGCTTGCACATATTTTCTCCTCGTTGTCTTTTCATCCTCTCATCGGGGTCTGTTGCACGGCAAAGGTTTCAAATGTGCTGACGTCCAACGTGTCAAGTTTTCCTTCCGCGGCTCATTCTTTGGCCATCAAGTGTAAGCACACGTTGCCTAGCTTAAGAATAGCTCTGCAGATTCCAAAGATTGCCTCCCATGTTTTCCTCCAAAACTCCTGTGCTTTGACACCGTACATTTAAGTCTGTGTCCATTTGGACTTAATTTTTGTAGAAGGGGTGTAAGATATAACGTTTTATTTCTTTGCCGACGGGTGTCCAAGTGCTTCAGCATCCCTATTTGCCGAAAAGGCTATTATCTCTTCATGGAATTACTTTTGCGCCTCTGCCAAAAGTCAGTCTGACATATTGGTGGAGGGCTATTTGTGGATTCTCTATTCTGTTCAGTTGTTCTGTGTGCACATCCCTCTGCCAATATCACACAGTCTTCTTTCTTCAATTGGATTGCAATTGACATATTATATTGGCTTCAGGTGTACAGCCCAGTGACTCAGCAGGTCATAAACGTTACAAAATGCTCGCCAGGATAAGCACAGTGACCATCTGTCGCCGTACGACATTATTACAATATTATTGACCATATTCCCTATGCTGCGCCTTTCAGCCATCCTCATGACGTATTTATTTGTTTGTTTGTTTGTTTGTTTTTAACGTTTATTCATTTTTGAGACAGAGAGAGTCAGTGTGAGTGGGGAAGGGGCCGAGAGAGGGAGACACAGAATCCGAAGCAGGCTCCAGGCTCCGAGCCATCAGCACAGAGCCCGACGCGGGGCTCGAACCCACGCACCGTGAGGTCATGACCTGAGCCGAAGTCGGACGCCCAACCGACTGAGCCACCCCGGGCGCCCCGACGTATTTATTTTATAACTGGAAGTTTGTACCTCTTAACCCCCTTTACCTACTTTGCCCAACCCCCTACCCCTTCCCCTGTGTCTGCTTCTGTTTGTTTGTTCATTTGTCTTGTTTTTTCGATTCTACATATGAGCGAAAACATACAGTATTTGTCTTTCTCTGGCTTATTTCACTTAGCAAAATATCCTCTGTGTCCACCCCTGTTGTTGTGAATGGCAAGATTTCATTCTTTTCTCTAACCGATTCTATACCCCGCAGCCTTGATGACTTTCACTATATAATGGGTCTTGAAATAAGTTATTCTTCTTTTTCAAAATTGTTTTCACCATTCTGGCTCCTCTGCACCTCCATATAAATTTTCGAGTAGTCTTGTCAGTATCTAGAAAAAAAATCCGGCTGGGATTTTTAAAGAAATTATATTAAACTTGTATATCGCTCTGGGGAGAACTGCCGTCTTGTTAGTATGTAACTCTTCCAGTCCATGACCTCTCCATTTATTTAGGTCTTTTTTCCATGTCTTTCATCAGCATTTTGTAATTTTCAGCATGTAATGCCTGTACATTTTTTAGAGTCATACCTAAATATTTAATTTTCTTCTGAGCAATGACACATGGTATAATTTTTGATTTCAGTGGTCATATCTTTGTCGATAGCGTATAAAGGTACATTACCTTGTGTTCTGCAATCTTCTTGAACTCATTAGTTCTAGGAGTTTTGCCTTTTGTTTTCTTTTTCAGATTCCTTGAGATTTTCTACAGAGATCGTGCAATTTGCGAATGGGAACTGTTTTCTTCCTTCCTCCAGCACTGTGTTAAATATCACTGGTGTGAGCAGACACCCTCACCTTGTTCTTGGCCTTAGGAGGAATACATTCAACCTTTCACCATTAAATAAAATGTTCGTTGGGGGTGTTTTTGTTTTGCTTTTTATGAAGTTGAGGAAGGTCCTTCTATTTTTATTTTTCTAACAGCTTTTTATCATTAATGTGTGGTGGATTTTTTCACTTGATAGGATCATATGATTTTTCTTCTGTATCTTTTCAATGTGGCAGATCACAATGATTACCTTGGTGTTTGAACTAGCCTGGCATATACCTGAAAACACACCCCACTTTGTCGTGATGGGATTCCTTTTATATATTGCTGAACTCTGTATGTTAATATTGTAATTCCTTTTATATATTGCTGAATTCTGTATGTTAATACTGTGTTGAGGATTTTTGTATCTGTATTTATGAGAGCTTTAGTCTGTAGTTTTCTGGGTTTTTTTTTTTTAATGTTCATTCATTTTTGAGAGACGGAGTGTGAACGGGGGAGGGGCAGAGAGAGTGGGGGGCAGAGGATCCGAAGCGGGCTCTGCGCTGACAGCATAGACCCAACTCAGGGCTCAAACTCACAAACCATGAGATCATGGCCTGAGCCGAAGTCGGACACTCAGACGACTGAGCCACACAGGCGTGCCTAGAGTTTTCTTTCTTAAGTCATTTTATGGTTTTGACATCATGGTAATACTATAGCTACATAAAATGAATTGGAAGTGTTTCCTTCTCTTTTATTTCTCAGAAGAAACTATGTAGAATTGATCTTAATTTTTCTTTTAACTATTTGGTAGAATTCTGCAGTGAAGGCATCTAGGCTTGGACATTGATTTATGGGAATTTTAATACAACAGATCCAATTTCCTAAATAGCTGTAGAGGCATTCAACAATATTTTTCATATGGGTGAGCTGTGATAGCTTGTGTTTCTCGAGAAATTGGTCCGTTTCATTTATCAAATTTATGCCTCTGAAGTTTTCATAGTATTTTCATATTATCCTTTTGACGTCTATAGGGTCTGTAGCTATATCCCTTGTTTTATTCCTGAAATTAGGAACAGATGTCTTCTCTTTTATGTTTCTTTGTGAATCTTGCTAGATGTTTGTCAATTTTACTGATCTTTTAAAAGAACAGGTTCTTTGTTTTGTTCTCTCTATTGTTCTCAATTTAATTGGTTTCTGTTCTTATATTTATTATTTCCTTCCCTCTGCTTACTTTGGGATTATTTTCCTGTTCTTCTTCTAGGTTCTTGAGATGGGAGTTTAGATTATTGACTTAAGACTTTTCTTATTTAAAAAAATTTTTTTTTTCTTATTTTTGAATGCAAGCATTTAGTGCTATAAATTTCCCTTTCCACTGCTTTAAGTGTGCCTCCCAAATTTTGGCATGTTTTATTTATATTTTCATTCAGTTCAGTATATTTTCCAATATCCTTGTGACTTCCTCTTTGGTCCATGGATTATTCAGAAGGGGCATTATTTAATTTCTAAGTGTTTGGAGACATTTCTTTTATCTTTCTGTTAATTCTAATTTAAGTCCATCATGGTCAGAGAAAACACTCTATGTGATTTCAATTCTTTTCAATTTGTTGATGTTTGTTTTATCACCCAGGATGTGGTCTATCTTCATAGATATCCTACTGGCACTTAAAAAGACTGTGTTTTCTGTTGTTGTCGGGTGGAGTGCTCTATAAATGTCCACTAGATTCTGTTGATTGATAGGGTTGTTGAGTTTTTTAATATATTTTCTGATTTTCTGGGGGCACCTGCGTGGCTCAGTCGGTTAAGCGTCCAACTTCGGCTCAGGTCATGACCTTTCGGTCTGTGAGTTCAAGCCCCGCATCGGGCTCTGTGCTGATGGCTCAGAGCCTGGAGTCTGCTTCAGATTCTGTGTCTCCCTCTCTCTCTGCCCCTCCCCTGCTCACACTCTGTCTCTCTGTCTCTTAAAAATAAAGAGTAAAAAAATTTTTTTAAATATATATATATTTTCTGATTTTCTGTGTGGTTGTTCTATCAGTTATTGAGATGGGGTGCCAAAGTCTCCAATTATAATTGTGAATTTGTCTGTTTCTTTCAGCTCTATCACTTTTTGCTTTATATATATTGAAACCTTCTTGTTGGGTGCATACACATTTAAATTTGTTATCTTCCTGGTGGATTGATCCTCTTATTATTAGGTAATGTTGCTCTTTGTCTCTAGTAATTTTTTTAATGTTTATTTATTTATTTATTTATTTATTTTAACGTTTATTTATTTTTGAGAGAGGGAGACAGAATGCAAGCAGGGGGAGGGGCAGAGAGAGAGATACACACACAGAATCCGAAGCAGGCTCCAGGCTCTGAGCTGTCAGCACAGAGTCCGATGCAGGGCTCAAACCCACAGACTGTAAGATCATGACCTGAGCCAAAGTCAGACGCTTAACTGACTGAGCCACCCAGGCGCCCCAAATGTTTATTTATTTTTTTTTTGAGAGACAGGGAAAGAGAGAGCAGAGAGAGAGGGAGAGAGAGAATCCCAAGCAGGCCCCCTGCTATCAGTGCAGAGCCCAACATGGGGCTCGATCCCATGAACCGTGAGATCATGACTTTTGCTGAAATCAAGAGTCAGGTGCTCAACCACCTGAGCCACCCAAGCGCCCCTTGTCTCTAGTAATTTTTTTAATTTTTTTTAAGTAGGCTCCACACCCAACATAGGGCTCAAACTCACAACCCCGAGATCAAGAGTCCCATGCTCCACCAACGGAACCAGCCAGGCCCCTGTCTTTAATAATTTTGATCTGATCTGAGGTCACTTTATCAGATATTCATACAGCCCCTTCTGTTTTCTCACATTAATGTTTGTGTGGTTTATCTTTTTACCTCCATACTGTCTTCCAATGAGGCTGCCCCGATTTGCATTCCCACCATTTCTCGTGTTTTTAATTTTGGCCATTCTGACAGGTGTAAAGTGATATGTCATTGTGGTTTTAATTTGCATTAAATTAGTGATGATTAATGTTGTCAAGCATCTTGTCATGTGTCTGTTGACCACCTCTATGTCCTCTTTGGAGAAATGTCTATTCAGGTCTCCTGCCCATTTGTAACTGGATTATTTGCTTTCTTCTGTGTTGAGTTGTGTAAGTTCTTTCTATTTTTTGGATATTAACCTTTTATCAGATATTTCATTTGGAAATACCTTCTGTCACGCTGTAGGGTGACTTTTAGTTTTGTTGACTGTTTCCTTCACGGTGCAGAAACTTTTTATTTTGATGTAATCACAATCCTTTACTTTTGCTTCCCTTGCCAGAGGAGACATATCTAGAAAAATGTTTCTGTGTTCAATGTCAAAGAAATTACTGCCTATATTTTCTTCTTTTTTAATCTCCTCTATCTCTGTTCTTTCATTGGTGTATTTCTTTTATATATATATATATATATATAGAATATATAAATATATATAAATAAGTATATATTTAAATATATAATATATAAATAAATATAAATATATAATATAAATATATATATAAATAAGTATATATATAAATATATATATATATATATAATTTATTGTCAAATTGGTTTCCATACAACACCCAGTGTTCATCCCAACAGGTGCCCTCCTCAATGCTCATATCATTGGCGTATTTCCACTGTCTATGTGTAAGATGATTATCATGTTAGTGCTTAGTTAAATTTGCCATTTTTAAATTTGTTTTCTATTTGTTTCCCCCAGGTTTTATTCCTCTGCTTATTTGTTTTGCTTTTTGGGGAGTGGGTTACTTGAGTAATTTTTAGGAGTCCATCTTGATTTGTTTATCACGTTTTGGGGTGTATCTTTCTTTATAGTGTTTGTGGTGATTGCTCTGGGTATTATGAGATGTATATGTGACTTGTTAACAGTCTACTCGTATTAACATTTTACCACTCTGAGTGCAGTATGGAATCCTCACTTCAATTTAGGTCCCTTTACTTTCACGACTTTTAAATATCATTGTCTTGAGTATCATATGGTGCTATAATTTTTGTCTTAATCGTCAAATATGATTTATAAAACCCATGAGGGAAATCATACTCTATGATTATTACCCATACTCTTTTTTTCTTATTTTTTAATGTTTATTATATATTTTTAAGAGAGAGAGAGAGAGAGAGAGAGAGACAGAGCATGAGCAGAGGAAGGCAGAGAGAGAGGGAGACGCAGAATCCGAAGCAGGCTCCAGGGTCCGAGCTGTCGACACAGAGCCTGACGCGGGGCTCAAACTCACGAACAATGAGATCATGACCTGAGCCGAAGTCGGACGCTCAACCGACTGAGCCACCCAGGCGCCCCGTATTACCCATATTCCTGCTCTTCTGTCGTTCCTGATGCTGGAAGATTTCTTTTTGATGGTTTCCTTTCTTTTTGAATGACTTCCGCTAGCCAATTTTTAAGGATAGACCTTCTAGCAACAAATTCTTTTAGTTGTTTTTTTTTTAATCTGAAACTGTTTTTATTTTCCCTTCATTCCCGAAGGATCACTTTGCCAGATGTAGAATTCATGGTTGACAGCTTTTTTCTTTTAACAATGCTTTCTGGCCTCCATGGCTTAAAATGAGAAATCCCCTGTCATTTGAATTGGTGTTTCTGCCCAGGTAGATGTGTCATTTTTTCTCTGGCTGCTTTCAAGACTTTTTTTCTTTGTCTTTAGTGTTTGAAAGTTTAATTACAATGTGTCAAGTTGCAGATTTCTTTGGGATTCACTCAACTTCTTTGTGTCTTTTGCCAAACTTGGGACGTTTTCAGCCATGATTTCATATTATGTCATATCTAGGAGGGCTTTGCCTACTGGCTTGTCTTTGAATCTCAGAACATGCTAGAATGCCTGGTACATTATTTATTCTATGTATTTATCAGATGAATGAATGAACCTAAGCATAAATAAGTGAATAAGGTCAACCAACTATAAGTTGGGATTTCAGGTCTCTTGCTCAAAATAGTTCTTTTTCATAAGGAACTGACCCAGTTTTATTTGTCTACTTAAAGCCTGTGATCCCACATGAAATGCAGTCCCCCAGGGAGCTACGAATCTACCTCATCTTTGGTTATTTGCATCTTCACGTTCTTGAAGCATCTAATCTCATGTATGGATTGACGAGAAGAATGAAAGTGATGGAGGGATGTCGCCAGGACTCTAGAAACTCCCAAGGGGGATAGGGAGCGGTCCGGGAGACTGAAATCACCAAGGTCCTATTTTTCCATTGACTTGTTTTGTCCCATCATTTATACCCTTTAAAATACATCTACTAAAAATCATCGTTAGGGTAAACATAGGTGACTTCTTAGATATGTCTTTGGATAGAAAACTAAATGTTCCCAGATGCGCAGAAGGACCGCATCCTTCGGCACTGTGCCCCAGCAGTCACGCCTGTCTGTAGCTCACAAGACTGAGCAGTGGAGCTTTGAGTATCCATTTCAGCTTAGGCTAGAGGCAGCAACACAACAGTATTTGATTTCTAAACCAGCAGTGACAAACTAAAGGTTTGATCAATAAATTTTGCCAGAGGCAGAAGCAAGTTTACTGTGGCAATTTATTAGAAAAATCTCCTCTTTGTGCTGAATGCCTCGCTAGGTTGCATGTTTCTCCTGTTTTCATTTTCTCCTATTCTTTTGTTCTCTTCCTTCCTTCCTTCCTTCCTTCCTTCCTTCCTTCCTTCTTGTCCACTAAAGGCTACTTGCATTCACAGATTATATCCAAAAAAATGAAACCTCTCATGCTTGCTGAATTAGTGTCAATTTAACTTATACATTTAATCAAAATGTATTTAGGGACATTTGGGTGGCTCAGTCGGTTAAGCCTCCGACTCTTGCTTTCGGCTCAGGTCATGATCTCAGGGTCATGGGACTGAGCCCCACCTCGGCATGCTGGGTGGGGAGCCTGCTTAAGAGTGACTCTCTCTCCCTCTCCCTCTGCCCGTCCCCTGCTCATGCACTCTCTCTCTCTCTCTCTCTCGCTCTCCAAAATGTATGTAGACAAGAGCTGTACATTCTCTGGAAATTTAATTTACATGCGCTGAAAAGCAAAGCCAATTACAAGAAGCCAAATAATTTGTACATATTCTGGTGAACACAATTTAATGAAATTTTCCTCAACTGGCAACGGAGCTGACTTATCATCCTAGCTGTGGTAAGGTTTTTCAGATAATAGCCTGAAACCTGTGGTCCTTTACCCCTTGAGACCAGTTAAGCATTGCTGCTTCGTGACCCTTTTCCGAGCGATTTGGGAAAGCTTAACCAGGCTGCAGAAGGTACAGAAAAGGGCCTGATGGCAGTGAAATAAAGGGGGTGCGGTCTGTTGCAGGCTCTGTCCACAAGAATAAATTGCGGCCTAGAATTTTAGCCAAGTTCTGAGTATGTCCGAAGAGCTTTCATGTTTACCATAATTCTAGGTGAGAGAGCCAGGGGAGAGGAAATCCACAACCACAGTGAAAACAGAGTTATTTAGAACTGAAGTATTGGGGCGCCTGGGCAGCACAGTCGGTTAAGCGTCCGACTTCAGCCAGGTCACGATCTCGCGGTCTGTGAGTTCGAGCCCAGCGTCAGGCTCTGGGCTGATGGCTCGGAGCCTGGAGCCTGTTTCCGATTCTGTGTCTCCCTCTCTCTCTGCCCCTCCTCCGTTCATGCTCTGTCTCTCTCTGTCCCAAAAATAAATAAACGTTAAAAAATTAAAAAAAAAAAGAACTGAAGTATTTAATATTTGTACAGAGAGCGAGGCTATTTTGTGTCCCCGTTAAGTGATCTTCAAAGTTGTTGGTTTCGTTAATAGGAGTTCTTTAGCTGGATGCAATGCCGGGCTCGTCTGCCAAATGATCGTCCAATCATACGTTATTCTGCCTCCTGAAACAGGTCAAAAAAATTTTGTTTTGCCACTTCTATGTTTGCTTTCTGTACCTGACCCCCAGCAGAGTAGGGATTGTTCACGGGTTTGCGTGAACAGCTGAAATGAGGGATTCACTCTGTGTGAGAGAAGTTGCACCTTTTTCTTGTTGTTGGTTTTTTTTTTTTTCAGATGCCCCTTGACTCCACGATTTTTTTGAAGCAGAGGTTACTTCCGGGTAGGTGGAGCGTATCGATTCCCAATGTGATAGATTCAGGATTGTGAAATGTCAAAGGCCCTCCCACGTCCGAGGCCATCAGAGAACGTCTCCATTTTCGTTTTAGCGCCGCGAGGGTCTCATTGGTATCTTTGATCTACTTGGAATTGATGCCGGTGGATGGTATGGGGCACAGATCCAAATGTGTTGTTTGCCAGAGGGTGACCGAGTTTGTCCAAACCAACGTCTCAAATCTCTACCCTCTTCGCATCGATCTGAGAGACCACCTGCCCCATCTCTGACATTATTGCCTGCATTTCAGCCCGCTTCTGTGTTTTGTCCTCTGTTCCGTTTGTCTGCTTTGATATTCATGCACTAAATCGTGTCACTTTCCCTTTCTCCCTATGAGCTTCAGAGTGACGTTGTCTTCCTCCTGCCCACATCATCACAATAGAAAAAGTAAACAAAATCTGCAATTCTTATCGCTCTCACATTGAATTTATGAATAAACTCAGAGCGAATTTGTATCTTTGGCAAATTGCGTCTTCCCACTCAAGAGCACGGGTGGTTTTTCCCGTTTGTTCTCTTGTGTACTTAGACTCTTAAGTACAGAGAACAAACCGAGGGTTGATTGGGGTGGGAGGGGGTCGGGGGCTGGGGAGGATGGGAGACGGGCGTTGAGGAGGGCGCCTGTTGGGATGAGCACTGGGTGTCGAATGTAAGGGATGAATCACTGGGTTCTATTCCTAGAGCCAAGGCTACGCTATACGTTGGCTAACTTGAGAATAAAAAGGAAAGTGGTTTCAGTGATTATTCACACTAATTGCGAGCAGTTCTTAGCGAACACAGTACTGTGCTTTTTTAATGATGCTGTCGCCATCATAAAGGTGCTCCTTTCCTTCATGATAGATTCTATCCAGTTGCTATGGAAGCAAAACACGCAGAGGATAAGACCGTGTGATTTTCTGCAGATGGCAATCTCAGAGATATCATCGACTGACTACAATTCAGTGATACTTCGGCTACCAGATTTCCAATAACGAAGTTTTATTTTACTATGACCTACTAGGCTAAAACAGTGTTTCGGCTCAGGTCACGATCTCACGGTTTGTGAGTTCGAGCCCCGCAGTGGGCCCTGGGCCAACAGCGAGGAGCCTGCTTGGGATTCTCGCGCGTGCGCGCTGCCCCTCCCTTGCTCACTCTCTCTCTTTCTCTCAAATAAAAATATATAGCGGTCGTTGTGAAGTTATTGAAAATATTGCAAAATCTGTAGCACACAGCAAGAATTTCAGAGAAAGGTGGTTGCTTCAGCGAGGGATGCAGCAGACGCAGGACCTCCCTGGGCAATTCGGCAAAATCTGACTTCGTTTTCTCCTCCCCTTTTCCCTTCCTTGGTGACTCCCTTACCTCCGTCTCAATAACTCCCCATGGGCAATATACACACTTCTGCTCTTCATTTCTTCTCCTTTCCTTATTAAAAAACCCTTTTTGCTGTCAAAACAGGAAATTATTTACACCTTTTGATTAAGTCTCTGATTGCAAGCAGCATTCTCAAGTAAATATTTTATCGTTTATGTAGAATAAAACAAACTGTGCTCAGTTCAAAGAATTTCAGGGTTGGGGCGCCTGGGTGGCTCAGTCGGTTCAGCGTCCAACTTCGGCTCAGGTCACGATCTCAGGTCGGTGAGTTCGAGCCCCGCGTTGGGCTCTGTGCTGACAGCTCAGAGCCTGGAGCCTGTTTCAGATTCCGTGTCTCCCTTTCTCTCTGCCCCTCCTCCTCTATTCACGCTCTGTCTCTCTCTGTCTCAAAAATAAATAAATGTTAAAAAAAAATTTTTAATAAAAAATAAATAAATAAATAAATAAATAAATAAATAAAAAGAATTTCAGGCTAGGGTGATTTTGCCCCTTTCACCACTCAGCAACAATATTTTCAGCTTTCCACGACACTTTACATCGTATTAATTGGTATTGAGTTACCGATGTATTATTTGAAATTAAAAAATAAAATCATTTATTTTGCTTTGACATGAATTATAGTCCTCGCTGATACTGTTAAATACATCTCCATGCCTCTTACGTTACTTGCCCCAAGAGTGGTAAAGTTTCTGAATACAACATGTGCTGTCAGAACATTTTTTAAAAATAAATACTGTGTTAGAATATACCTATGCGTAAGTGTATACTTATGCTTAAGAATAATAGGAATGCCTTTGTGGCACATTCTTTTTTTTTAATGTTTATTTTTGAGAGAGAGAGATAGAGTGCGAGTCGGGGAGGGGCAGAGAGAGAGGGAGACACAGAATCCGAAACAGGCTCCAGGCTCCGAGCTGCCGGCACAGAGCCCGACTCGGGGCTCGAACTCACGAACCGCCAGCTCCTGACCTGAGCTGAAACTGAGAAGCGGACGCCCAACCGACTGAGCCCCCCAGGAGCCCCGACACATTCTTAGTTTTAATGTCCACGATCTAGGCTCATTTCGGTCTGTGTTATCCAAATGTGTTACTGAGCCTAAGCAAAAAGGCAGTGAGGTATCCCTCAATAAGAAGGAAAGTAGCCAGTAATTGAACTGGTTTCAGCCCAGTTGGGAGCTGATTGCAGAAGCCAAGTATCAAGGTCTCAGAGGCCGGAAAGAAGCCAGATTAAGGACATAAAGAAAGAGTGCCCCCTTGTAAGTGGGAAAACCAGATAGTGAAGGCAGGAGTAGGGGGGGAGGGGGGTGGGGAGCTACTGTGCTCAACAAAACACAGAAACGCATCCAGAAACACAGGGTGAAGGCGGGGTGGGTCTGTCAGGAGAGGGAAGTCAGCAGGTGCTGAAGGGAAAGACTGAGGTGCTGGTCGATGTGTGCAAGCAAGAAGGACGTAGGCACATGCAGATGGAAGAAAATGCCAGCATGGCTGATGCCAAAAGGGACCCATCTTTACATGGAAACGGAATGGATTTCAGGCATCCCAAGACTTCACAGGTCAGAAATGCCAGCGGTAGGAAAAGAAGCAGGGGAGAGTGGGACAAACACACATAAACAAACCAAATCACCTTCCCTAAGGACAAATCCAAGGCTTAGGCGGGGCTTGTGTGGCACGGGTGAGGGAGGAGTCAACCTGCGAAAGTCTCAACAACAGCCTTTGTGCCTCAGTTTCCTCATCCATACAATGGGGATAATGATACCCTCATTATCACAAGGAGGTCATCTGTGAAAAACACGCAGAGGAGGGGGCGCCTGGGTGGCTCAGTTGGTTGGGCTTCCGACTTTGGCTTAGGTCACGATCTCACAGTTCATGAGTTCGAGCCCCACATCGGGCTCTGTGCTCATAACGAGGAGCCTGCTTGGGATTCCTCCTCTCTCTCCCTCTCTCTCTGTCCCTCCCCCGCTTATGCTCTCTCTCTCTCTCTCTCTCAAAATAAATAAATAAACTAAAAAAGAAAACATGCAGAGGAGATCACTCTGCCACGAACCCTAGCTGAATTATAATATGTGCCTTCTAAGGGCAGCCCCGGCAGGCTTTGTGGAGGCCAAGAGCATCATTTAGCATCAGGGCAGTGAAAGAACAAAGTTCCAGGACCACACAATGCGCAATTATTTCATGACTTCGCGCCACACCGAGGAAGCTTCTGGCGTAGCACATTTGTGATGCTGGTGGTACATGTCACGAAGGGAAAAGGTAAGAAGAGAAGGAAGGCGGTAGGAGCCAAAGAGCTACGTTGAATTTCGAAGACCGAGTCTCATGGGAACCTCATGTTGACTAGGGTCTGTTAAAATAAAGCCTTCGATGTTCTTCTTTCACCCAGATTTCCCTTTTCTGTCATTTACCCATCCTAGGCAACTTTAAAAAAAAAAAACCCGCGTAAGGTTGACCACTTTCATGTTCTATTTAACGTAGCTCGTCCGAGATATCACCATGCGGCACTTGCTGGCCCTTCAAAACAATTAAGAAGCAGGCAGGTGGCCTCCCCGGACCAACAAGTCAATACTCTTTTTCTTCTTGGGGTTGCTGAACTCCCAGCAGAAGCTATTAACGATGAATATGTTTGCATCTCATTGAGCTGTAAATTGTAAACGCCTCCCCAAATCCCTACTGCTCTCCCACATTTACCTCCTTTGAGCACTATGTTTAAAAGATCCAACTAGTTAATGAGCTCTGTGTTCCTTCTACTTCCTAAGAGAACAACGCAAACTCTGTGAGCCTCATTAGTAACACTGTACTTGCTAGGAAAATAAAGGCGTGTAATTTTAATCCATAATCCGCAGATAAGTATGCCTAAGATGCTTAGCATTATAGCAATTAGTACTTGCTCAAGATCGTGAAATCTTTCCAGCTCATCCATCCTTCTTTCCGTCCTTCCTTCTAGGAAATAACTGCTCCAGGAATAGATGGGATCAACATACATTTTTTTTAATAAACTTTTTGTTTTGGAATCGTTTTAGATTTACGGAATTATTGCAAGGACAGTCCAGAGCTTTCCCCCACACTTCCGACCCAGTTTCCCTGTTATCCCGATCATCTTAGTCAGGAGAAACTAAGGAAACTACCTAGTTTCCCTAATATCCAACATTAGTATGGTGCACTTGTCACAATTAATGAATCAATACTGATAACATTATTCTTACTACGGTCTATACTTTATTCAGATTATTTTAGCTTTTCACCAGTTTCCTCTTGCTGTTCCAAGATTCATCCAGGACACTACCTTACATTTAATCATTATGTTCCTTAAACTCCTCCTGGCTGTGACAATTTCTCGAACCTTCCATGTTTTTGGTGTCGTTGACAGTTTGGAGGTGGACTGGTCAGATATTTTGTAGAATAGCCATCAAATGGGATTTGTCTGCCATTCTCATTATAAGACAGACTAGGTTTGTGAGTTTGGCCAGGAAAATCACAGACGTAAAGTGTCATTCTCATCACGCCGTATCGAGAGTCCATACTACCGGGGTACCTGTGCGGCTCAGTCGGTTAAGGGTCTGACTCTTGGTTTCAGCTCAGGTCACGGTCTCACAGTTTGTGGGTTCAGGCCCTTCATCAGGCTCTGCGCTGACAGCGTGGAGCCTGCTTGGGTTCTCTCTGTCTCTCTCTTTCTCTCTCTCTCTCTCTCTCTCTCTCTCCCTTTCTCTGCCCCTTCCCTGCTCGCTCGCTCTCTCTGTCAAAAGAAAAAAAAAGTCCATACCATCAACATGACTGATCGCTGTTGACATTAATCTTTTTAAAAAAAATTTTTTTAAGTAATCTCTACACCCAACGTGGGCCTCGAACCCACAACCCCAAGATCGAGACTCACAAACTCTTCCGACTGAGCCAGCCAGGCGCCTCTGTCAATGTTAACCTTGATTATGTGGCTGAGGTGCTTGTCAGATTTCTCCACTGTAAAGCTCCTCTTTTAGTCTTCCCTCCCCATACTGTACTCTTGGGAACCTGCCATTTCTTCAAGGGGGCTTAATGCCTTTTGTTGGAGAACAGTACCAGGTATACTCATGGCTAGTAGGGTGCCCTTCCTCCAGGCCCTCTCAGATGACAGAGCAAGATGTCACATGCGTGTACATAAACCCAAGTATGCATACGTATCTACCAACATTTCTATGCGCAATGATTTATATTTATATGAAGCTAGTCATGAGTTTCTGCTGATGTCTCCAAAATTGACTCATTACCACGTGGACCATTCTAGCCTCTTCCCCCTTGTGCATCTGGAACCATTTATTCCTACAGTGAGAAGCCTCACTCTCACGATCCACTATCCATTTACTTAGTTGCTTAATTCCAGTATAGACGGATGTGTAGTGGCTTTGGGATTATCACCCCAGTCCCCCCTGGTGGGGGAAGGGGGAAACTTTATCAACTAGAATAGTGCTTATGCACAGTTCTTTTTGCCTTTAGCCTTAGAGACTCTGCTTACTTCCAAAATAACTTAGGTCAGCATCTTATTCCCCGGCTCCCTTCGGTGAGGTTGTGTCATACATTTGTAATACGGTTAGACTGCCTTGTCACATTATACATTCAACCCCGGCATCCCCTAACTTTCTAAGTGATTTTTAAAAATCTGCCTACATGAAGGTTCACCCTTTATACTGGAAAGTTCTATGGGGGCTTGACAAATACGTCATGTCTTATATTCACCATTATAGTACCACGCAGAATAGATTTACTGAGCGAAATAGTCCTCTGTGCCTCCCCTATCCAATCCTCCCCCCACCCCACCCCCTGCCTCCAGCAACCGTTGGTCTGTTTACTGTCTTTATAGCTTTTCCTTTTCCAAAATACCGTATATAATTGGAACCGCACAATATGTGGGCGTTTCAGACCGGTTTCTTGTACTCAGCGGTTTGCATTTAAGATTCATCCATGTGTTTTTGTGACTTGAGAATTCATTTTTTTTTCTCACCGAATAATATTTCATTATATAAAGGTGCGACAGTTTGTTTCTGCATTCGCCTATTGAAAGACAGTTGCTTCCAGTTGGGGTGATTACGAATAAAGATGCTATGATCATTCATGTGCAAGCTTTTTGGTAACACTGATTTGCAAATGCGTTGGGTAAAAACCTAGTAGCACAATTACCAATTGCATGGGAATCCTAGATTTAATTTTGTAAGAAACTGCCAAACTGTCTTCCAAAGACATCAATCGATACAGTATGGTTTTTGATTTCAGCTTTTCTAATAGATATGTAGTTGTATCCCATTATTGGTTTTTTGTTTGTTTTTTAGAGAGAGAGAGAGAGCATGCACGGGGGAGAGGGGCAGAGAGAGAATCTTAAGCAGGCTCCACTCTCAGCACAGAACCTGACATGGGGCTCAATCCCACTACCCTGGGATCATGACCTGAGCCAAAGTCAAGAGTTGGTCGCTCAATCCACTGAGCCACCCAGACGCCCCATTCATTATTGTTTAATTTGTAACTCCCTAATGGCAAGTGACTTTGGGCATCTTTTCATATGCTTATTTGCTATACGTATATCCTTCTGGATGAAGTGTCTGTTTAGATCTTCTGCTCACTTTTTAATTGGTTGTTTCTTTTCATACTGTTGAATTTTAAGAGTTGTTTGTGTATTTTGGATACACCTCCTTTTTCAGGTATGTGAAAATATTTCCCCCAGTCTGTGGCTTGTCTTTTCGTTGTCATTTGCAGAGCATAAAATTTTAGTTTTTATAAAGCATCAACCAACTTATCCATTTTTTCTTTATTGTTGTATTTAAAAATTTATCAAGTCCACGGTTATAATAAATTTTATTATTTATTTTTATATATTTAAGTAATCTCGACACCCAACGTGGGGCTCGAACGCACAACCCCAAGATCAAGAACTACACGCTCTTCCAACTGAGCCAGCGAGGCACCCCTCTGCTCTGCTTTCTCTAAGAAGTCTCATACTTTGTATATTAAATTTAGATCTATGATCTATTTTGAGTTATTTTTTTGTGTAAAGTCTGTACCTAGAGTCCTTTTTTCACACATAGACGTCCGCTTGTACTACAGCCATTTGTTGAAAAGACTATCCTTTGTCCTTTGAACTACCTTTGTTTCGTTGTCAAAGATGAGTTGACTTTGCACGCATCTACTTCTGGGCTCTCTGTTCTGTTACATTTGTCTATGTGTCTCCTCTTTTGCCAATATGACTCTGTCTTGATTACTACAGACTTATTACAATAAGTCTCAAGTAGGGTACTAGGAGTTCTCCAACTTTGTTCTTTTTCAGGATTGTTCTCGGTCTTTTGTCCTCCCGTATAAGCTGTAGAATTAGTTTATTGCTATCCACAAAACAGTTTGCTGCAGTGTTGATTAGGATTGTGTTGAATCTATAGAGCAAGTTGGGAAGAATTTACATCTTAATAATTGAGTGTTCCAACCCATGAACGTGAGCCATGTTTCCCTTTATTTGGATCTTCCTTGAGTGTTTTTCATCAGTGCTTTGTAGTCATCTGCACACAGGTCCTGTACATATTTTGTTGTATTTATCCCTAAGCATTTAGTTTTTTTAAGTTGTTATTATAAATGGTATTTTTGCGTTCTTTTACATTTCGAATTCCGTTTGTTCACCGCCGGGATGTAAGGAAAATAATTCGCTTTTGTATATTGCACCTTTGTTATATTCATCTCTTAATTCCAGGAGATTTTTGTTGATTCTTTGGGATTTTCTACATAGACAATCATGTCATCTGTGAATAGAGTTTTATTTCTTCCTTTTTGGTCTGTGTATCTTTCATTTCCTTTTCTCACCTTATTGAATTCATTAGACCTGTGTTGAACAGGAAGGGTGAGACAAGACACCCTTGCGTTGTTCCCGATATTAGGGGAAAGCGCCCAGTTTCTCATTATTGAGCATGATGCTAGCTGTGGGATTTTTGTAGATGTTCTTTATCTAATTAAGGAAATTTCCCTCTATTCCTAGTTTGCTGAACATTTTCATCATGAATTGGTATTGAACTTTGTCAACTGCTTTTTCTACATCAATGGAAAAGATCATGTGCTTTTTCTTCTTTACATTGTTGATGTAGATTAGACTGATTGTGTTTTGAATGTTGAACCAGCCTTGCATACCTGTTATAAAGTTCACTTGATTACGGCATACAGTTCTTTATATACATTGTGGGATTTTGTTGGTTAATATTTTGTTGAGGATATTTATTTCTCTGTTCATTCTGGTCTCACAGAATGTGTTAGGCAGTGTTTCCTCTTTTTCTGTTGTTTTGGAAGAGGTTGTGGAGAACTGGTATCATTCCTTCCTTAAATGTTTGGTAGAATTCATTGGTAAAACCATCTGGACCCAGAGATTTCTTTTTTGGAAGGTTATCATTTCTTGTGGTCACATTTTACTTTTTTTAAATGTCTTATTTTTTTACATTTATTTATTTTTGATAGGCAGAGAGAGACAGAGCACAAGTGGGGGAGGGGCAGAGAGAGAGGGAGAAACACAGAACCCGAAGCAGGCTCCAGGTTCCGAGCTGTCAGCACAGAGCCCGATGCGGGGCCCGAACCCACAAATGGCGAGATCATGACCTGAGCCGAAGTCGGATGCTTAAACGACTGAGCCACCCAGGCGCCCCTCTTGTAGTCACATTTTAATTTTTTTTTTTTCAACGTTTATTTATTTTTGGGACAGAGAGAAACAGAGCATGAACGGGGGAGGGGCAGAGAGAGAGGGAGACACAGAATCGGAAACAAGCTCCAGGCTCTGAGCCATCAGCCCAGAGCCTGACGCGGGGCTCGAACTCACGGACCGCGAGATCGTGACCTGGCTGAAGTCGGACGCTTAACCGACTGCGCCACCCAGGCGCCCCTGCATTTTAAAAAGTAAAAAGAAACAGCGAGTAAAAGAAACAAGGGAATTGAACTGAAGTAATATACTTATATAACTTAATTATTATTGTGACTTCAACATGTAGTTAATATAAAAATATTAATGAGTAACTTTATGTTCTTTTTCTTGTACCAAGTCTTTGAAATATGGTGTGTATTTTATATTGACTGCATATCTCAATTTGAACTAACCACATATCAAGGGTTCAAGAGCTACATGTAGTTAGCTAATGGCTGCCATATTGGACAATGTACATCTAAGGCCTAAACCAAAGCTGTGGTTACTGTTGAATTTTAATAATATATGAGGTGTCTGGGCGGCTGAGTCAGTTAAGCGTCCAACTTTGGCTCAGGTCATGATCTCACAGTTCGCAGGTTTAAGCCCCACATCGGTCTCTGTGCTGACAGATCAGAGCCTGGAGCCTGCTAGGGATTCTGTGTCTCCCTCTCTCTCTGCTCCTCCCTGCTCACTCTGTCTCTCTCTGTCTCTCTCTTTCTCTCTCTCTCTCTCTCAAAAGTGAAGAAACATTAAAAAATTGTTCTTAATAATATATATTTTATCCTTCCTCAGGATATTAATGAATGAATATAGATTTATTATTTTTTAATTCTAGTACTTTCCCTTAAAAGACAATCATATTGGAGTGCTTGGGTGGCTCAGTTGGTTGAGCATCTGACTTCGGTTCAGGTCATGATCTCACAGCTGGTGAGTTCAAGCCCTGTGTGGGGTTCTCTGCTGTTAGTGGGGAGCCCTCTTCGGATCCTTTGTCTCCTCTCTCTGCCCTTCCCCAGCTCATTCTTGCTCTTTCTCTCTCTCTCTCTCTCTCCCTCTCTCTCTCAAAATAAATAAACTTTAAAAAAATAAATAAAAGATAATCATATTTATCACTATCAGAAAATAAGCCTTGAGAAATTAGTATGTGTAAATATTATTTCTCATGTAGTAAATTCAAATTAATTTTATCGAATGTCATGAAATTTTCAAGAGGCAAATGAGCCAAGCTGCTAGTGGTAACCAAAAAAATCACCCTTTTCTGTGATACAGTGTCTGTAACAGATTTTTTTAATGTTTATTTATTTTTGAGAGAAAGAGAGCGAGCGAGCGAGCATGAATGGGGGAGGGGGCAGAGAGAGCCCGAGATTACAGAATCCGAAATAGGCTCCAGGCTCTGAGCTGTCAGCACAGAGCCCCACGCGGGGCTCGAACTCATGGGTCTCGAGATCATGACCTGAGCCGGAGTTGGACACTTAACCGACTGAGACACCCAGGCGCCCCTTTAACAGTTTTAAATCGAGTTAGTACGCTCTGAGAACTATGAAACCAAAGCCGGCCACTGGCAAAGAAACTTGACCTTGTTTGCACTAAGCCATTACCATGTGGGCTAATCATCGAATACAGCAGAGGGATCGGCTCTGTTGGAGATACACACATCCCTGCCTGGTGCTAGAATGAGCTCTTTGTTTGAGTCCTGGAAGAGGAGAGCACGTTATAAGTAGTTAATAAATAACACGTTGGATGGAGGAATGAGTCAATGAACAAATGCATGCCTGAATGAATGAATAAAAATCAACTTCTGCCTTCTTGGGGGATCTGAAGGGCAGGCTGCAGGCCAAATTCTGAAGTCAGAAGGCTTTGTCTTTGATCTTGTCTCATCTCCTTTTCTTGGTGCTATTCCGTCCTCACGAATTCTAGCCTGTGTCCCCTTCCCGTATCATCTCCTAATCCTTTGCGATAGGATGATTATCCTCACGAGGCAAATGGAAACCGAGGCTCGGAGAGAAATAAGTAGAGGCTCTCAGTGCTAATCTTGCTCTGACTTTATCCATCGGGATGACCTTGAACATCTCTCTTTAGTCTTGGGACTCCGATTGGGACTCTTATTCCTACACACCTTGGATGACTGACCTTCACTAGCTATGAGAACTTGGGCCAATTACTTACCTTCTATTAGCCTCAGTTGCCTTATCTGTAGAGTCAGAGTTAATAATAGACCTGGTGGGTTCATTTACCTGAGGGGCTGTTATCAAAAAAATATATAAGCAGATGAAGTAAGATTCAGAACCTACTTAGCACAATACCTAGCATATAACAGACACTCAATAAACATTAACCGTTACCGTCTTCAGCTCCCATCTGTCAAACTGTCACACTATCCGTGCTTAAAAATAAAATACTGAAATAATAACTAACATTTATTGAGCCAGGAAAGGTGCAAATCTATACGTACCTATGTTAGCTCAGCTAATTCTTGCATCACGACATCCTTAGGTTACAGGTGAAGAGACTGAAGTTCAAACAGCCTAAGTAACCCCACTAGGGTCACAATGGGTAAGTGGTAAGCTGGGATTTGAAAGTGCATCTGGGGGCGCCTGGGTGGCTCAGTCGGTTAAGCGGCCGACTTCAGCTCAGGTCAGGATCTCGCGGTCCGTGAGTTCGAGCCCCGCGTAGGGCTCTGGGCTGATGGCTCAGAGCCTGGAGCCTGCTTCCGATTCTGTGTCTCCCTCTCTCTCTGCCCCTCCCCCGTTCATGCTGTGTCTCTCTCTGTCTCAAAAATAAATAAACGTTAAAAAAAATTTAAAAAAAAAGAAAGTGCATCTGTCTAATTTCAAAGCATGTACTCTTTTGATTGTATTACAAGGACCCTCCTAGCTCCAAAAGTCTGACACCTGCAAGTATTCTCTGATTTATAAAACTTTGGTGATGCAAAAAAAAAAACCAAAAAACAAAACAAAAAAAAACACAAAGCATCAAAGGCCAACCTTAGCCTCCCATATCGTTTCTTTCTGGCCAGTTTCCCTTGGCCTCTTTTCTAACATGATTCTAGAATTGAGAAGTCGTTTCTCTGTCTCTCTCATCTTTCTAAACTGTTTAGAAAATGTGTTTCTAAAGAACTACACTTGCTAAATTAACAGTGCTAACAGAGGCTGATTATCTCATCACAGTAGATTGTCAGCATCTTTGCTAAGCTTTTTAATTAGCTTGAAATTATTATTACTAAGTGACCCTTTATGCAACACAATAACAAATCATTTCAAAAAACATTTGCTGACCACCTACAATAAGTTAAATGGTATCCAAGAAAACCCACAGAACACCCCCAAAAGCCCACCCATGTTTAAGGACTTTTCTTTTCGAAGAAAGATTAGAATTTACAGGGGATTCTCCCACTCTCCCATCTGTAAAAAGATCTGTTCTATGGAACGCCTGCTGTGATACAGGGTGCTTGACGGAAAAGCCAATATAAAGTATAGGGTGTGAGGTATGAGGCTTCTTTTTATTCTGAATCAATTGAAAGATCGCCATCATTGGCTTATGGTTTGGAAAAAACAATCTGTGTGACTAAGCTAACTGATCCACAGGAATCCAGTACTTTCTTTCTGTTTAGGTGGGACAAATTTTTTAAAAATCCCTTTTTACACCAACATAAATTCATGGCAATGCTCCCTCCCTCCATACCCCTAAAATGAAGCGACATTAGCATAATAAAAAATAACTGGGCCAAGTCTATTGAATTCATTCTCATTTTTCATGTTCCGGGTTCTTGCGTGGTTTTAAGAATCAGAACATGAGGGACACCTGGGTGGCTCAGTTGCTTGGGCCTCTGACTTTGGCTCAGGTCATGCATGATATTACAATTCGTGAGTTCGAGCCCCGCGTCGGGCTCTGTGCTGACAGCTCGGAGCCTGGAGCCTACTCTAGATTCTGTGTCTCCCTCTCTCTCTGCCTCTCCCAGGCTCATGCTCACTCTCTCTCTCTCTCTGTCTCTCTCTCTCGAAAATAAATAAAAACATTTTTAAAAATTTTTAAAAAGAATCAGAAAATGTAATGTTTAGTCATATTGTTTTCACACTGATCAGGAAAGAAAGATGTGGACAACAGGCTTTTATGTAGAAACTGCACCTGTCTACTTTCCTGTTCCGAGTAACTCCAAAATTTATATTTGACGTCAGAGCAGAAGTTTGGTTAGCAAAAAAAGTGCTTTTCCATTTTAAAAATCTTTCAAAAACTCAGTCTTACCCCGTTGCTCTTTATCTAGTCTCTCCATTATTACTTACCATTTCTCTCTCTACCAGGCAAACAGGTATAAATAACCTGCGGCTCAGGTTATTTGAAAGCAGGCATTGTCCTTAATGGTTCAGAGATCAGTTACAAGATGGATGACTGATCAGTTGGGTCATGGATGAAATTCTGCTCAAACCACTTGTTGATAGTAAAGAAACTTCCTCCACTAAAAGATGAGGACTCACAAGCGTTGAGAGATGTTTATTCTGAGATTGTAAAATAACGTCAGAGTATGGGGTTTGGGGAGCCTAATCCGGTGGGTTTTTCTCTGTAGAAAACCACACCACGCTTTCTACATCCTCTTTGTCCTCATAGCAATATCTTTGGAGTATAGTGATTTACGGTTCACAGACTAGATCACTGCGTAGACTACCTCAGCCCTCTTCCCCACCCAAACTCTGCCCTTTTCTCGTCTTAGCTGACATTTTTTTTATTTTTTTTAAACGTTTATTTATTTTTGAGTCAATGCAAGAGACAGAGTGCAAGCAGCAGAGGGAGACACAGAATCCGAAGCAGGCTCCAGGCTCCGAGCTGTCAGCCCGGAGCCCGACGTGGGGGCTCAAACTCACAAACCGTGAGATCATGACCTGAGACCAAGTCGGACGCTTAACCGACTGCGCCACTCAGGCGCCCCTATCTGACATTTTTAATCCACACTTACAGGGATTTCTGGATGATCAGCGCACAGGTAATAGCTTGCATGACAGGAAAAGAATCACAAATGATCTCAAAAAGTTGGGGTGATTGAGCTGAGCTGGAGAGAATGAAATGCAACGAGAATAAATGAGAGGTTCTCCCCCCGGGGTCTGAATAATTCAACCGGACGGGCTTTGGGTGGAGGAGTCATGGATTTGTAGTAATATGTGTAGCCAAAGATGTAGGGGTTAACAGAAGTAGAAAGTCCGGTGTCCTCTTTTTGGCTTCTGAGTGTTGCCCTGCATAGAATTTAGACCAAGGGAAAAAACGGGGGCAGGGAGGGGAGAATTTGATACGTATTCAGGAGGATATTAAGAAAAGGCAAGGGAAAGCACAAAGGAAATAAGAGGAGAGGAAGATGAAAATGGGCAAAGGGGAGAACTGGGGAAAGGAAAAGAAACAGAAGATCTACCTGTCATCTGAAACAGAGGCTCAGAATTACAGTCCCAGAAACCACACCAGAATTCAGGCCTCTCCACTTCTCTCCATGTCAAGACTTGGAACGCTATTCATTTTAGGCAGTTGAGGGAGCTGAAATAACAAGGGACTAAAGGGCAAATATCTTTGGTTGAGGAAGACAGTCTCTAGTGACACTTGGCTTCTGGTCTGCAGTGTTATCCTAAAGAAGAAACCGGCACAGATTGGCAATTTTCAAGTACAACCACGACACCAACATTAATTAGTAGACATTAATAGATCTGACTTGTTATTTTAAGGGCCTTGAAACAAAGTATTTACACCAACAGGCAAAGAGACCTCAATCTAGGCCATGACCTATGTCTCGATGGTTCCCAAACAAGTACAGTAAAACCTTGGATGGTTAGTCACTTGTTCTGCGAGTGTTTTCGCAAGACGAGCAAACATTTCTGATACATTGTAACTTGATAAATGAGCGATGTCTTGCAATACGAGTAGTACGTGATGCTGAATGTCACATGATCACAACGGAGCCCATGGTTCTCTCTCTCTCTCTCTCTCTCTCTCTCTCTCTCTCTTCCTCACTTCGAGTTTGTGGGTGGTCGTCTCCCATGCTTGGATGCTCGGTCTCGGGCCATGGTGTTTGGCAGAGATCAGTGATTTTTCAGAACGTTGGAAGGTGCCCACAACGGGCACCAGTGTATTTTTGTCACCTCAAAGCACCTATGGCCAGTCCTTTGCTTTTCCACCCAAGAGTAAGCTTAGGAATGCTTTCTTTCATTCCAGGTCAGGCTGCCTGCAGATATAGACCCTTTCCTCCGCTGCCTTATTGCCAGTCCGTTAAATACAGCCTGTGACAAGAGTTTATTAATACCGGACTGTAGTCAACATCCGTGCGAGCGTATACAATGGCCCCCACGCAGAAAAAGATTCCGTTGAGCCAATAGAGAGCAGTGACTCCGTAAGTGATTGTCAAAGTCATTCTACACAATAACCCTCCTGTCTCTTGTCTCCCTCATACCAGTCACGAAGGTTTTCCAAGGTAAGTGCAGGTTAATTTGCTCTTTTTTCTTTATGTTTTCTGTTTTCTTTATTATTCTGTATCACATTACAGTATTCTAATCATTTTTATGTTAATATTTGAGGGTTGTGGAACGAATCATCTGCGTTTCCATTATTTCTCATGGGGAAATTTGCTTTGATATGCAAGTGCTTTGGATTACGAGCATGTTTCCGGAGCAGATTATGCTCCCAAACCAAGGTTTTCCTGTATTTACCTAATGTCCCAATAAAAGTCATGTCAAAATACAAAAGTTTACACACTGAAACACAAGACGAACTTCAGGCTCTCTTGACTTTCTTTTTGAACTGTAATTTTTAAAACTGCTATAAACAACACACTCACCTGATGCTTAAATCACATTGGGGTTTGAATTCTAATTGCATTACTTTGATGTCATTTTGAATTCTTACCACTTTTAAGAATGCGCAATGAGGGTGGGTGGGTGTTAGCAGCATGGGGTAGCAGATATTGAAAGAATGCCTCCCATTTGGGTTCCATTGTTAATGTCTCAAAACACTTTCATATCTCTGTCATTCAATTCTTTAGAAATCCTGGAAAGTCCATATGAAGGAGACCAGGCTTTGAAAGGAGGAAATAAGGGAACCGAAAAAGTCAAATGGCTTTACCTTTGCAATCTTAGGCGTCTGTGGGCAGACTGGGAGCCCAAGTTCCTTGTGATCATTCCACTACATTCCTTAGAGTGTGGTCCTTAGAATGTTACTGTGTAAGATTTTCTACAGGAGGAGCCAGAGTTACGAGCCCCACGTCGGGTTCCGCGCTGACAGTGCAGAGGCTGCTTGGGATTTTTCTCTCCTTCCCCCTCTCTCTTCCCCTCCCCAGCTCACTCTCTCTGTCTCTCAAAATAAATAAACTTAAAAAAAATTTTTTTAATAAATTGATATTGAAGGTTCTTAGCGTCCTGTACCCAGAAAACATGTTTAGGGGCACCTGGGTGCCTCAGTCGGTTGAGCGTCTGATTTCGGCTCAGGTCATGATCTCACAGTTCGTGAGTTCGAGCCCCGCGTCGGGCTCTGGGCTGACAGCTCAGAGCCTGGAGCCTGCTTCAAATTCTGTGTCTCCCTCTTTCTCTGCCCCTCCCCTGCTCATTCTCTGTTTCTGTCTCTCTCAAAAATAAACATTAAAAACAAAATAAACAAAAAAAAACTTTAAAAAAAAAAAAAGAAAGAAAACATGTTTAGGTCAAGTTGAAAACCAAAGAGTTTACTGCAATCTGGACACCAGGAAGCATCTGTATTTCATTTCTTATGCCTGAAATGAGATTTTTGTTTTGTGGATCTCATTAAATTATGTGGTTCAAATCACTCATGGCAAATGCTTAGAGACTGTTTTAGCACGTTTTAATATGTCACATTGTACTCGGCATTAGGCCAAGGACAAGGCAATTTTTCTGTTTTCAGAGAGCTTGGTTGGTTGCAGAGATTTGAGACTTACTGCCTTTATGGAAATGTTTGTGGCAAAATATTGCCGGTCCCAGAAGGCAAGTTGGGTGCTGTGGGACAGACAGCCATACCTTTTTCGTTTCACGTTTTGTGTCAGATTTCATGTTTCCTACGAATCTGGTCGGATATAAGAAAGAGAATTTCCGTTTTCCTTAGGCATATGATGTACTTATGTGCTAGGAGGGTTTAAAAAGAGTAAGATTGCTATCCAGTACTCTTTGGATGGGACCCGGACTTTCGGAAAGCTATCTGTAGTTAATAATGTCATCAGAAGATTTTCATTTCCAACCATTTTCCCCTAAAAGCGGCGTCGCCTACCCTAGCAGCTGGGGGCTCAGGGTTTGAGAGAAGCAATATGCATTATCAGAGAAGCAAAGTCTATTATCAGCTGGCCATGCCCCTATTATATGCAGAAACCTTGGGTGTCTGATTCCCCAGGGAATCCGCCAGACTGTTTCTCACCCTTGCTAAATAAGCCAACCTGCCGAACGTGGGGAAGTTACTTCTCTTATAAAACCTCGGCCCTTAATTTGGCTCTTTTATTTTCCTTCCACAGTAGAGAAACAGTTCCAAAACCTGAAGTGGTTCTGATTAGTGGTGAAGTCAAAAAGCCTTCAGCTCCAATTAAGAGGGGCTCTAAGTCATTTTGTGTGGTAATGGCTGCAGTATAAAAACAAGTTACATTTCTTTTTATTTTTGATCATGGGTTTGGCTCCTGAATTATTCTATTCACTGGCAAATCCTGGCACAGCTTTCTGGGCTGCCTGTGGAGGAGGTGTTCACGGGCTTCCCAATTAACACCCTGTTAAGCCGCATACCTGTGGTGAATTACCCTCAGATCACGATATGGAAGCTTTGAATCCCATGACACGCATATAGATCATCGGCCTGCAAATCAGACTTAAAATGATATAAAATGATTCCTTTTGTCTTTGCAATGGCAATTTGTTTCCTTGGTGTTCTTGGGGGAGCAGTTAAGGGGAGAGGTATATGGGGGAGAGTCATTGTGAATTTATCTACTAACAACTTTATTGAGGTGTATTTTACACACCATAAAATTCAACCCATTTTAAACGTACAATCCGACGATTGTTAGCATAGTCGCAGAGTTGCGTAACCATCACCACAACCCAATTCTGGAGCCTTTCCATCACCCTTAAAAGAAAGCAGTGCCCATTAGCCGTCACTCCCCGTTGGCACACCCAGCCCTAGGCAACCCCCAATCTACTTTCTGTCCCTAGAGATTTGCCTTTTCTGGACGTTTCCATTTGGGTCGTTTCCACATTTGGGCTATTATGGCTAATGCCGATATGAACATTAACACGCAAGACTCCGTGTGGACATAGCAATTTATATTAAACATAGCGAAGGTGGATTAAAGCTCAGCTTAGACCCTCCTCTTCAACCAGAACCTTATCATTAGGGGAGCGATGCTGGGCTGGGGGGGGGGGGGCGGGAGGGGCTGTGATATTTACACAGTAAATGGCAATTATACAAAACTGTTGATCAGAATGCCAGTTAATATCAAAATTTGTATACATTCCCAAGGATTTTATGACAATTTGGGGTTTTCTGAAAATGTTTAGGTTGTCTTTTTTCCAAGTCCACTGGCAACAACCTTAGCTTTTTCCAATGGTTGTAAAGAACATTAAGGGTTACTGTACTTGCTGGCCTGAGTTTAGAGGACTAATCCAGGACTTACAAATTCTGTCTGCCTTTCTATATCCCTCTCTGCTGCCCTGGAAAAGTCTTGTCACCTCACTCCTCAGTTTCCTTGTCTTCAAAATGGGGAGAAATGATTCCAATGCAGATCCCAAGGTGGTGATGAGGTTAAACATTTTTCAGACATTTAAAAGCCCTTCAGCTGAAAGGTAATACACTATATAAGCATAAAGAATTTTTGTTGGCAAAGACGAAAAGGAGGTTTAGTCAGCCTTTTGTTCTTTCTGGAAAATTTAAAAAATAGATAAAACCACAAGGTTTAATTTTGTACATCTGAGCGGGCAAGAATGCGATATTCATTTCCTCCAAGGCCAAAAATGTTCATGGTTCCAGTAATGTTAAGCCCTTGTTGGAGGAACAGTTTTTCTGAGTTCCCCCAAAGCTTTGCTAACTATATTTAAAATAAAACTCGTTTACCTTCTCATCACAGCACAGCAGCCATTCGGTTTAGCGCAGAACAAGAAAAAAAAAACGCTCTCTGGAAGGAAATTAATCCAATAAGCAATTAACCAGCAAATCCTCACTGAAGGAGACCCAAGGTGTTTCTGGCCTTCAGGAATTTACTCTTCTGATGGAGCTCGAAGAGAATTAGCCACACCAAAACTGTGCCCTGTTTCAGTCTTGTACCCCACGTCTGTTTCCATTCCAGAATGGCATCTGGCCTGCTGAAGATCATTTTTTAATGGCAACGTTTTGACTCGTACGGAGATGTACAAAGGAACATGCGTTAAAGATTTTATGTAACTTATAATGAGAGAGCTGGGCAGCTGTTAGAACCAATTCAAAGAGAATGCAAGGAACGGACGCGTATACAGATCAGGAATAGTCAAACGAATGCGCAAATACAGCGTAAATGTGGCTTCCTCCACAACGGGACGGTGAAGTACTTAAATCTCTACCACACAGGTCTCTAGAGCACTTAGGAAATATTTTTGGAGTTAATGAACCAAACAACGGTGAAAGAGGAAGGCAGCAATTAGGCACTGAAGATATTCGAACGGGGCCAGGGCACAGGGGAGGAGAGACATGGACAGGGACGGGATGACATAGTCATCCAGGATAGTTGGAAGGTCCAGCATAGTTGGGAGCGAAGACTTCAATTGACGTCATGATAGGGACTAAGAGGTAGGCCATTTGTGTACAAGTTGCCAAGGAAGGGGCTATAGCTGTGTCCCCACTTGCTTTGCAAGTGTGATATCAGTCCCTAGGAGTCCAGAGATACACAACGTGGGTTGAGGGGGTTCTAACCTCTCCCCACAAAATATTTCATGGGTTTACGCAGAACAGATGAACACAAGGAAAGGGAAGCAAAAATAATATAAAACACAGGGAGGGGGACAAAGCATAAGAGCCTCTTAAGTATGGAGAACAAGCAGAGGGTTGCTGGAGGGGTTGTGGGAGGGGGGATGGGCTAAATGGGTAAGGGGCATTGAGGAATCTACTCCTGAAAACATTATGGCCCTATGTGCTAACTAATTTGGAGGTAAATTTAAAAAAATAAAATTAATAAAACATAAATTAAAAAATAAAAATAAAAAGAGTAGGTTAGATGGCCTTATGGGTCATTAACATCTCAGTTCTGTTAATGGATCAGTTTCCCCAAATAGGAAGTACTTCATCTGAAGGGATCCCCCAGTCCAGAAGCCCCTTCAGAGTTTGGCCAGTTTTATTCGGGGCCACAATATGCTTCGGGATATGGAAAAGAGATCTCTTCAAAGCATCCCCGAGGCATAGACCCGGAGACCGTGGTCAGCTTTGCTTCTAACAATTGCAGTGATGAGCTTTTGAATAGGATGCTACCTCACTTGGCTAGAAGCTTAAGGCCTTTCTCTTGGAATCATGCGTCTCTGAGTCCCTTTGAATTTCCCTGTCCTTAGGCATAATTTCGATTCAGGGGAAAAGCTGGGAGCATGAAACCCTGTTTAATAGAAGCTGGCAGAGATTGTCCCCCCCCCCCACCCCCAGGGGTAGGGTTCCAAATGTCTATTCAAAAGGGAGGAGGGAGTTGGCAGAAGAGACCACAACTTCCTAAAACACCGTTTCCCCCATTTCATTCCTCTTCCTACTTGCTCCCCTCAGTTTTTCCCCCAGTACTCAGCTCTCTGAACTGAGTTTGGTAGACAGTTTGGGGGGATACCGTAGAGAAATATTAAATTAGTCCACCAATAAGCACTGTGCTGAGCACTGCAGGGTATACAAGCGGGCACAGGGCTGGCCTCTGGGGCGCCTGGGTGGCTCGGTTCGTTAAGCGTCTGACTTCAGCTCAGGTCATGATCTCACCGTTCATGGATTTGAGCCCCGTGTCGGGCTCTGTGTTGACAGCTTCGAGCCTGGAGCCTGCTTCGGATTCTGTGTCTCCCTCTCTCTCTGTCCCTTCCCCGCTCACGCACTGTCTCTCTCTGCCTCTCTCAAAAATAAATAAACGTTAAAGATTTTTTTTTTTAAAAGTGTACGCATGAGGAAGTAAGACACAAACACATGAAAATATCATGAATAAACATAACAAAGGTTTCGTCAACGTTAATGGAGTGCCTGTATTTCAGAACTCACCAGAACACTGAATCTTGACTTAAGATCATATTAAAGGCGAAAGATGAATATTTGAGGAAGCTTGATCATCCTCCAGATCAGCAATTCTCAACCTTGGCTGCTTATTAGAATCACGTCAGAGATGTGATTTTGAAACAGATGAACAAATCCTACCCTCACCCCAAGATTCGGCTACCATTGGATTTGTTAACAATTAACGACACATCAAAATCATTCAGAGCCCATTGCTTACCTTACGGCACATTGTATGGGTTAGGACAAATGTATAATGACATCTATTTATCATTATAGTAGCACACGGAGTATTTTCGTGGCCCTAACAATCATATTGTTCTGTCTATTCGGCTTCCCTCCTACCCCCTCCAACCCCTGGCAACCACTGATCTTTTACTGTGTCATTGATTTTGCCTTTTGCAGAATGTCATGTACTTGGAATCATACAACATGTAGCCTTTTCAGATCGGCTTCTTTCAATTAGTTGTACGCGTTTAAGGTCCTTCCATGGCTTTTCATGGCTTGATAGCTCAATTCTTTTTAGAGCTGAATAATATTCCGTTATCTGAATGAACCACGTTTAATTATCCATTCATCTACTGAAGGACATTTCCATCATTTTCTAGCTCTGGCATATATGAATACAACTGCCATCAATGGTTTTAGATCTTTCTTTTTCTAATATATTTGTTCAATGCTCTAAATTTCCCTCCAACCACTGTTTCTGTTTTTGTTATGTACAAGTATATTGTTTAATCTCCAAGTATTTGGGGATTTTCTAGTTATCTTTTTGTTATTGATTTCTAGTTTAATTCCACTGTGGCCTGAGTGGAGATACCATATGATTTCCAGACTTTTAAATTTGTTAGGGGGGGGGGGGGCGCGCCTGGGTGGCTCAGTCGGTTGAGCATCGGACTCGGGCTCAGGTCATGACCTCGCAGTTCGTGAGTTCGAGCCCCATGTTGGACCCTGCGCTGACAGCTCGGAGCCTGGAGCCCGCCTCGGATTCTGTGTCTCCCTCTCTCTCTGCCCCTCCTCTGCTCAGGCTCTGTCTCCGTCTTGGTGCCTCTCCCTCTCTCTTTCAAAAATAACCATTAAAAGCAAAACCTGTTATGGGGTACTTTGTGGCCTAGCATGTGGTCTATCTTGCTGAATGCTTCGCGCGAGTTTGAGAAGAAGGCGTAGTACTCTGTCGTCGTCGCATGAAGTCGTCTATAGATGTCAATTACACCCAGTTGATTAATGGCGTTGTTGAGTTCCACCACACTCTTCCTGATTTTCTGCCCACTGGATCTGTCCATCTCTCATAGAGGGGTGTCGAGGTCTCCAACGACAACAGTGGATTCGTCCGTTTCTCCTTGCACTTCTGTCAGTTTTTGCCTCATATATCTTGACGCTTTGTTGTTAGGCATACACACAAAAGACTTGTCTGTTTGGAGACTTGACCCCCTGATCATTATGTAATGCCCCTCTCTGTCCCTGAAAATACATTGCTCTGAAGTCTGTTCCGTCTGAAATTAGGACGGCTACTCTTCCTTTCTGTGAATACTCTTAGCATGGTATGTCTTTCTCTATTCATTTAATTGTAATCTGTGTGGGTCTTTAGATCTAAAGTGGGTTTCTTCTGTAAAACTCCTAGAGGAAAACAGGTAAGAAACTCCTCGACGTTGGTTTTGGCAATGATTTTTTTGGACATGATACCAAAAGGACAAAAAAAAAAAAAAAAAAAGAGAGAGAGAGAGGAAAAATCAACAAGTGAGACCGCATCAGATCTAAAAGTTTTATCACAGCAAAATCAACAATCAACAAAATGTAAAGGTAACCTCCAGAGTGGGAGAAAACTTTTGCAAACAATGTATTGGATGAGGGGTTAACAAAAAAATTTATAAAGAACCGCTACAACTCAATAACAAAATCCAAATAATCTGTTTTAAAAATGAGCAGAGATGGGACCCCTGGGCGGCTCAGCGGGTTAAAGCAGCCGACTTCAGCTCAGGTCATGATCTCACGTTTCGTGGGTTTGAGCCCCGCGTGGGGCTCTGTGCTGACAGCTCAGGGCCTGCAGCCTGCTTCGGATTCTGTGTCTCCCTTTCTGTCTGCCCCACTCCCGTTCATGCCACGCCCCCTCTCTCTCAAAAATAAGTAATATTAAAAAAATTTTTTAAATGAGCAGAGAAACTTACATAGACATATTTCCAAAGAAGACATCCACATGGCGAACAGGTACGTGAAAAGTTGCTCAACGTCCTTCATCTTCAGGGAAACGCAAATCAAAACCATGATGAGATATCACCGCACACTTATCAGAATGGCGATTGTCACGAAGACAAGAGGTAATAAGTATTAGTGAAGGTACGGAGAGAAGAGAACCCTTGTGTGTAGTTAGGGTTATAAACTGGTTCAGCCACCGTGCAGAATGGCATGGATGTTTCTCCAAAAATTAAAACTAGGGTTACCATACGTTTCAGCAGTCCCATTTCTGGGTATATAACCAAAGGAAATGAAAACAGATTACTGAAGAGACACGGGCACCCCCATGTTTATCGCAGCATTATTCACAATAGCCAAGGTATAGGAACAACCTATCAGTAAATGAACGGATAAAGAAAATGAAACACACACACACACACACACACAGTTGGCACTTGAACAACAGGTTTGAGCTGAGTTGGCACTTGAACAACAATCCACTTATACACGGATTTTTTTTTTGATACAGTATAGTACTGTAAATGTGCTTCTCTTCCTTATGATTTTCTTAATAATATTTTTTCTGTAGCTCACTTTATGGTAAAAATACAACATATATATACACATATAATATACAAAATATGTGTTAATCAGCTGTGTATGTTATTGGTAAGGCTTCCGGTGAACAATAGGCTATTAGTAGTGAAGTTCGGGGGAAGTCAAATGTTATATGTGGCTTTTTGACTATGTGGGGGGGGGGGGGGTTAGTGCCCCAACCCTTGGGTTGTTCGAGGGTTAACTGTACAACGGAATACCCTTCAGACATGAGAAAAAAGGAAATTCTGTCACTGGCAACAACATGGATGGACCTTGAGGACATTATGCAGAAGGAGAGAAGTCAAACAGAGAAAAACACATACTCTCTGATTTCTCTTAGATACGGAATTTTAAAAAAAATCCAAAATTGTAAAAGCAGAGAATAAAGCGGTGATTACCAGGGGCTGGGGCAGGGGTGTGGGAACGGGAAAGACAATGTTTTTGGATACATGCCTGCTACTAGTAAGTAAATACGTCCTGGAGGTAACAGTACAGAGCTTATAGACGTAGCACAGCGATTATAAACAAAACCGTATTGTAAACATTAAACTTGCTAAGAGACTCGATTTTAAGCGTTACCCACACTAGAAGAAATGGTGGTTATAACTTTATTAGCTAACACCATAAAGATGTTAGCTAATGCGACTACAGCAATCATTGCAATATAAATATATCAATAACTGTCTGATTAATGTATCAAATCAGCATTGTGCGCCTTAAACATGCACAAGGGTGCATGTTGAGTATAACTCAATAAAAAGTAAAGTGGCTTTCTTGTAGACAGCATACAGTTGGGTCGTGCATGTTTTCTGTTTTACTCTGACAATCTGTCTTTTAGTTGGTACATTTAGACCCTTGACCTTCAAAGTGATGACTTCTGTAGTTGGATTAACATGTACTCTATTTAAGTTTTGAATTTGTTCCCTTGTTCTTTGTTCCTATTTTTTTTTTAATTTTTAAAATATTTTTGAGAGAGAGAGTGTGTGATCTTTTTTTTTTTTTTTTTTTTTTTTTTTGAGAGAAAGAGAGAGAGTGCGAGCGGGGAAGGACCAGAGAGAGAGGGAGACACAGAATCCGAAGCAGGCTCCAGGCTCTGAGCTGTCAGCACAGAGCCTGACACGGGGCTCGAACTCATGAACCGTGAGATCATGACCTGAGGCCAAAGTCAGACACTTAACCCAGTGAGCCACCCAGGTGCCCCTCTTTGTTCCTATTCTTGTCTTCCACTCTTTTTCTGGTTTTCTTGTGGCTTTAAGTGAGCATTTTATATGATTCCATTTTCTCTCCTTAGCATATTAGTTATACCTCTTTTTTTTTTCAGTGTTTGCCCTAGAGTTTACAGTTTACATTTAGAGCGAATTGTACATCTCTTTTTCAGTGTTTGCCCTAGAGTCTGCAATATACATTTAGAGTAAGTCTAAGTCCACTGTGAAACAACACTATACCACTTCGCAGGTAATACAAGTACTTTCCTGTAACAAAATAATCCTAATTCTGCCCTCTTCCCCTCTTGTATCATTGCTGCTATTTCTTTTGCTTACATATAATCATACATAAGGAAGGCATTTATCCTGCTTAATGTTCTCTGAGCCTCCTGGATTTGTGGTTTGGTGTCCAACATTCATTTGGGGGAAAATTCTCAGTCGTTATTGCTTTTAAATATTTTTTTCTTTTCTTCTTTTCTTTTCCTTCTGGTATTCCCATTACGTGCATGTTATACTTTTGTAGTTGTCCTGCAATCCTTAGATATTCTGCTCTGGGTTTTTCCACCCCTTTTTCTCTTTGCCTTTCAGTTGTGGAAGTTTCTATTGAGATAGCCTCAAGCTCAGAGATTTTTTCCTTAGCCTTGTCCAGCCTACTAATAAGCCCATCAAATGCATTCTTCACTTTTTTTTTTAGCTATAGCGTTTCTTTTGATTCATTCTTTGAATTTCCACCTCCCTGCTTACATTGTCTGTCTGTTCACGTACACTCTCTACTTTATCCATTAGAACCCTTAGCATATTAATCATAATTGCTTTAAATGTGTTTTTTTTTTTTTTTTTTGAGAGAGAGAGGGTATGCAAGCAGGGGAGAGGCAGAGAGAGAGGGAGAGAGAATCCCAAGCAGGCTCCGTGCTGTCAGCGCAGAGCCCCATGTGGGGCTCCATCCCATGAACTGTGAGATTGTGACCGGAGCCAAAATCGAGAGAGGGACGCTCAACTGACTGAGCCACCCAGGCGCCCCACAACTGTTCGGAATTACTGGTCTGATAATGCCAACATCCTTGTCATATCTGATTCTGGTTCTGATGCTTGCTCTGTCTCTTCAAACTGTGTTGTTTGCCTTTTAGTATCTCTTGTAATTTTTTCTAGATAGCCACACGCGACGTCCTGGGTAAAAGGAATGAGCGTAAACAGACCTTCAGCAAGGCGTTAGTGTGGTGTGGGAGGAGGGCGCAACATCGTGCATATAGTTCTATGATTAGGTTTCAGGTTTTTTGTCTTTGTTTTTGAGCTTCTGCCTCTGGACCGTGAACTTCACCTGTGCTTTTTCGGTTTTCCTCCCTTTTGGTGGGACAGGATGGCTGGAGGGGACCGAGTACGGTATTTCCCTTGCTCCAGGTCAGTTAGGCTCTGATAAAACCCCAGCAGGTTAACCTCTGGTTAAATACTGTCTCCTGAGGCAGCAGACCTTGTTAAGAAGAAGGGAAATTTTTCTGATATTCACTATGAGAACCTCGCAGAGCTCCAGGAGGCAAAACTCACAATGTGAGCGTGACTCCCTTGATAACTGAGTCTCTGTGGCGTTTTTACCTCTCTGACTCGTGCACAATGAGCCTCCAGCAATTTGTCAATTACAGGTCAGTGTTCCCTACCCCTGAACGGGTTCCCTCAGAGGCGTCTCCTGGTGGCTTTCCACTCCTGTACGTTTCGATTCTCCCTATTCATCTCTGTGCCTCACCAGGTGTGTGGACAGTGCTTTCCTCTATGACGTCCATTCTCTGATGGAGCTAATGACAGTTGTGGATTTCTCAGCTCGTTCAACTTTTTACTTGTTGGGGAGGTGACCTTCGAGCTTCCTCACAAGCTGGACTGGAAAACGTTTTCCATAAATTTTGCTAGATGCTTTTATAGGTTAAAGAAGGTCTCTTCTTTTCTGAATCCGCTGGCGGATTTTTTTTCCTGAATGTTAACGTTTATTGAGTGTGTTTTTATTATTTCTCTAGGTAATCATATATTTTTCATTTATTAACATAGCATATTTATTACATTGATCGATTTTTTTCCCCCTGTGTTCAATCATCTTCGCGTTCCTGGGATACGCACTATTTGATTATGGTAGGCAGAATTCTAAGATGTACTCTGTGACTCGCCTCCTGGAATCCATGCCTTCGTATAATCCCCTCCCCTGGGGGTGTCTCTAAAACCTGAACTTGTTTCTAATCAATAGAAAATGGCACAGCGAAGGGATTTTTTCAGGTGCAATTAAAGTCCCTTAGTCAGTTGACTTTTAACTTAATCAAAAGAGAGGTAGGTTATCCTGGATGAACCTGACCTAATTAAGCTCTCTCTTTAAAAGAGGGTCTGGTGGTTAGAGATTCCCCAGCTGGCCTTGAAGAAACAAGCCATTATAAGTTCCACAGCTGCAAGGAAATGAATTCTGCCAACAATCATGTGAGCTTGGAAGAGGACCCCAAGACTTAAATGAGACCCCAGCTCAGGCTGACAACTTGATTCATTTAAGCTGTGTCTGAACTTCTGACCTACGGAAACTGTGAGATAATAAATGGGTGTCACTTTGGGGCGCCTGGTTGGCTCAGTCGGTCGGTTAAGCTTCCGACTTCGGCTCAGGTCATGATCTCGCCGTTCGTGGGTTCAAGCCCTGCGTGAGGCTCCCGGCTGTCAGCCCGATTTGGATCCCCTGTTTCCCTCTCTCTCTCCACCCCTCCCCTGTACCTGCTTACCCTGTCTCAAAGATAACAAATAAAGATTAAAAAAAAATAGAATAAACGGGTGACATTTCAGACCAACAAGTTTTGTGGTTATTTGTTACACAAGAATAGAAAACTAATACTTTGGTATAATAGGCACCGTCACGAAGTTAAGAACTTCGTGAATAAGCGTTTAGAACCTTAATACCTGTGTTTATAAGTGAAAATGGTCTAGAAGTTTAATTTTTTTGAACTACCCTTATCCAATTTTGGTATCATGGTTTTTATTAACCTCAAAAATGAGTCCAATAGCATTCCCTCTTATGTTCTCTAAAATAGCTTGCATAGGATAGGGAGAATATGTCACTTGAGAGTTGATTCCAACTTACCTATAAAATTAACTAGGCATGATTTTCTTCTAAGACATCTTATTACTAGTTCCATGTTTCAAAATTTGTACTGCTTAATTCGTATCTTCTTCTTGAGTCATTTTTTACCATTTGTGTTTTCCTGGGAATTACTTATTTCATCGAGGTTTTGAAATAAATTTCTATACGTTTTTCCTTATATTTTCTCTGAATGTTAGAAATTTCTGTGTGTCAGGTCCTACCTCTTTCTGCCTTTTTCCTTTTTTGTTTTCCACTTCACTTTTACTGCTCTTGTGCCTTTTATTCCGACTTATTGTACAGTGTTAGTCCATTTATGGTTTTTATTCAGTATTTATTTTTATAAAAGTTATATATGCATATATTTGGAGAAGTCATGTACTTCTGCTCCCTAGCAGCAACCATTTTCAATAATTTTAACTAATTCTTGTTTTTTTTTACAATCCAAAACTCATTTATTCTATAATTAGTAGATGATCCCCGTTCATATACTAATAGTTTATTCTGACATTTTGATATAAATATGTAGAGATAGACAATTGGAGTTAAACTGTATGTAGTTGTTTTTATTTTTTTTCAGATTGAATTACTAATTTTTATTTTTTAAATTTTTGTAATTTTTATTTATTTTATTTTTTCATATTGAGTGGCCGACTTCGGCTCAGGTCATGATCTCGCGGTCCGTGAGTTCGAGCCCCACGTCGGGCTCTGTGCTGACAGCTCAGAGCCTGGAGCCTGTTTCGGATTCTGTGTCTCCCTCTCTCTGACCCTCCCCCGTTCATGCTCTGTCTCTCTCTGTCTCAAAAATAAATAAAAATTTAAAAAAATATATTAAATATAATTTATTATCAAATTGGTTTCCATATGACACCCGGTGCTCATCCCAACAGGCTCCCTCCTCCGTGCCCCTCACCCACTTTCCCCTCTCCCCCGCCCCCCATCAACCCTCAGTTTGTTCTCAGCACTTAAGAGTCTCTTATGGTTTGCCTCCCTCTCTCTCTGTAACTTTTTTTCCCCTTCCCCTCCCCCATGGTCTTCTGTTAAGTTTCTCAGGATCCACATAAGAGTGAAAACATATGGTATCTGTCTTTCTTTGCCTGACTTAACTTCACTTAGCATCACACTCTCCAGTTCCATCCACGTGGCTACAAAGGGCCATATTTCGTTCTTTCTCATTGCCACGTAGTACTCCATTGTGTATATAAACCACAATTTCTTTATCCATTCATCAGTTGATGGACATTGAGGCTCTTTCCATAATTTGGCTATTGTTGAAAGTGTCTTTTAGCTAATTCTTATGATTGGTGTGTGTCAAAAGCATGCTTATATCGGGGCGTCTGGGTGGCTCAGTCGGTTAAACGGCCGACTTCAGCTCAGGTCATGATCTTGCGGTTCATGAGTCAGAGCCCCGTGTGGGACTCTGCACTGGTAGTGTAGAACCTGCTTGGGATCCTCTGTCCCCCCACCCTCTCTCTCTCTCTCTCTTTGCCCCTTCGCCACTTGCACTCTTTCTCTCTCAAAATAAATAAATAAACTTTAAAAACAGGCTTATGTTGTTATTCCTTCCCTGGGAAGTTTTAAATGTTTTCCATTAATTTCTTAATACAGAATATTGGTATCTACACTTAGTTATCTTACCTCCACCATATATATCTACACTCCCTGGGCCCTATCCTTGCAGGACAGTGGTATGGTTACTTTGGTTAAATCCTAATAATTCAACCATAATCATAAACCATTATTGGAACTATATAAATGCTATTTATCTTCGAATATCTTTCCCGCATAATTTTGTTTTGTTTTGTTTTCCTAACGTTAACACCTTTTGTCTTGTCTTTCTTATAAGTGCTTCCCTCCCAAATTCTGCTCCATTACGTAAAGAGCTTCATAATATATTAATATATATTAACGTCTATCAATTGCATCTTCTTAAAGGAATCTTCTGGAAACGGCTGGTTGTTCTCTCCCTGTGCAGTTGGTCCATTTAGTTGTGAAACTTGGGTCATAACTGATGTGGGAAACATTCTTGAGTCATTTCAGTGATGATTTCTTCTCCTCTCTTTTCTCGGTTCTCTTTGCCTCTTTATCTTTCTTATGAATTCTCATTATTTTAATGTTAGGTATTCTCAACAGGTTCTCTAATTCTCTTATCTTTTCTCTCCCATTGTCTTAAATTTATCATTTCTCTCTGTTTCATAGCAGATTTTTCTCAACTTTGTACTGCAACCATTTTATTGAGGGTTTTGCTTGTTTTTATTTCTTTGTTCTTAGTGTTACTTCCTGAGTATGTCTTATCTTTTTTTTAAAAAAATGCCTTCCTGTTCTTGTTTCATGGAAGCTTTTTGTCTGTTTTTAAGATTTTCTAGTCCCATAAAGTCTGTTTCTTCCATATTAACTTGAAGTCTGTCGTTTCTTTTCTATTTTCTGGAAGATAACACTTAACTCCTTTGTTTTCAATTGGCTTTATTTTCAACTTTCTCATTTAATTTTTTTCTTTTTTAACGTTTTCTTTTTTATTTTTTTTTTGAGAGACAGAGATAGAGCACGAGTGGGGGCGGGGCAGAACGAGAGGGAGTCACCGAGTCCTAAACAGGATCCAGGCTCTGAGCTGTCACCACAGAGCCCAAAGCAGGGCTCGAACCCACCAACTGTGAGATCATGACCTGAGTTGAGGTCAGATGCTTAACCAGCTGAGCCACCCAGGTGCCCCCAATCTTTTCGTTTTTAACCAAATACGTTTTAGACTGTAAATTCCTTCTACCTGCTGTTTTAGCTGCAAATTACCAGTTTTAAAATGTAGTACCTTCGTTGCCATTCAGCGCTAAATTTCTATTTTGCGATTTCTACTGTTCTTTTCATGTTAGTCATGAGTTACTTCTGAAAGCATTTTTAAGTTTGCAAACATTTTTGTATCTTTAACCAGCTCTTTGGTGCTCGATTTCTAATTCAGTTTATTGTGATCAGAGAAGCACATGGTCAGTATAACAACAGATCTTTTATACTTTTTTTTACTTCTTGTAAGTTCTAGTATGTGATTTATTTTTGCAAACATTCCATGTATATTTGGAAAAACTGTATATCTTATATCTATTGGCTGCTAATTTTGTTGTTCAAACATTCTATACCCTTGATAATTTTTTGTCTGCTCGCTCTATCGGTACATAATAGACGTGTTTTTAAATTTCCCATTGTAGGGGTGCCTGGGTGGCTCAGTCAGTTAAGCATCTGACTCTTGATTTTGGCTCCTGTCATGATCTTGCAGTTCGTGGGATCAAGCCCTGCGTCGGGCTCTCCACTGAGCATGAAGCCTGCTTGGGATTCTCTCTCTCCCTCTCTCTCTGCTCCTCCCCAACTCATTCTCTCTCTGTCTCTCTTTCTCAAAATAAATAAATAAAACTTCAAAAAATA